>NC_057727.1:60209681-60217481 GCF_004010195.1 Chiloscyllium plagiosum | reverse complement strand
CCACGCTGGGATGGTGCTGTTACCACACAGCAGTGCTCTCCACCCTGACCTGTTGGCATGCTGTTATGTTCATTGCCCCTGTTCTGAGCCCGTACCAATCACTTTAGTCTCTTCATTCGCCTCTCCTGAAGGAGCGTCGCTCCGAAAGCTGGTGTTTCCAATTAAACCTGTTGGGCTCTCGCCTGGTGCTGTGATTTTTTTTTTATATATATTATTATATAAACCGTGTCCACCCCAGTCCCAACAGTGGAATCTCCAAACCAGTTTTTAAACTGTCCGTTGGAGAGGTGGGGGTGCAGTGCTGGTTCTGGGCTCCATACAGCGGCACACATGTTGACTGTTGTTTGCTCGCATGGTGCACCCTCGCTGCCAGACACTTCCCTGGTGAGTTTTCTGTGGCTTTTGCAGGTCCGGCTGGGAGGGCAGAGCAGCAGCAGAGGTGAAACCCATTCCAGTTCTAATTCGCCTCCGTAACTAGAGGCTGGAAGAACAATCTGCTGCATGCTTGGTGGGGGGAAAAAAAGTAGTTGGCGTCAGTATCCAAAGCAAAGCAATTCACTCGAGCAGAAAAACTGGGAGTGATGAAACCAAACAGGTCGTGTACAGTGTCCAGTGTTAAACTTTAATCAATGGAACTGGGGATTGGCGTACCAGACGAGCGTTGCTGAGTGTTAACCCTGAGCTGGACAGGCACCCATCCCAGAGTAGGCAACACCTGGGGACATTCAGTTGGAGAGTTACTGGTTCTGGAAGGATGGCCCTCCACCTGAACTGACAGTTAGTTATAGAGAGACAATGCAACCATATTATTAAAGCAAAGAGGAATGATCATTCATGGAACCAGGGCATCCTCAGAGACACCCCCTCCACAAGGCTTCTCTTCTCTTTTAAAGGTTACAATACTGGCATTGGGTGTAAAAGAGTTACCTTTTAGCTGCTATGTCTTTGGACTCTGACCTCTTCCTTTGTGAATGAAGACTGGCCTGTAGATGGGTTGAAAAGTGTGGTGCTGGAAAAGCGCAGCATATCGTGTAGCATCCGAGGAGCAGGAGGGTCAACGTTTCAGGAGTAAACCCTTCCCCATTCCTGATGATTCTCTGGCTCCTCAGATGGTACCTGACCTGCTGTGCTTTTCCAGTGCCACACGTTTCAACTCTGACTCTCTCCATCTGCAGTCTTCGCTGTCGGCGTGGCGATGAGAAATGCGAAGAATAACAATTGATGTTGATAATGAGGTTGGACAGTCGTAAAGAAGGAGCTGTTTCTGCATAAAGGTGGATTAAGAGGAACAAGGAGGGGACAGGGAACGTTTGTGACTTTCCGCTGTTTCAGAGCTGACCGACCTGATTTGGCCGGATCGAACAAAGAGTTGCAGGCAAGGTGGACGCTTATCTTTAGAGGATTACTGCATCAGTATTCAGAGTGGTACGGGTGGGTTGGAGCAGCACGACCGTTTGCTGGGACAGGGAGATGAAAGGTCAGCTGTTTTGATTTGGTTGAGGAAAAGTGAGAATGGAGGTGGACAGTAACTGGAAGATGCCGACATGAACAATATCAGCCAATCTGGAGGAAGCTGAGAGGGAAAGCTCGAGCGGAAGGTCACTATTTTGAGGCAGGTTATCCATTCAAGGCACGTGAGAATCTCTTTCCTTTAGAGGGTCAGGACACTCTTGAAAAGGCAGGGAAGTCTGAGTGTTTGAATATTTTTAAGGCATAATTGGACAGATGAGCAAGAGGGTGAAAGGTTATCAGGAACGAGTGTGGATGAGAGCTTCCAGTTGGATCTTAATCCATGATGGAGCAGGCTTGTGTGCCAATTTGTGTACTAGTACTCCAGAATTAGATCATTGGTGGGTGAACATTGTACCTGACTGTGATGCCCTCCACAGTAGAATAACGAATTTTATTCGCAGGCCTTCCAGGAAATCTGTCATGAAACTATCAGCACCAACTGTAGATTCTGGTAGCTGAATCCTAGTCAGTCAGTCAGTCAGACCATAGGACAGCTGCTGTTGATGTGGAGCTGGTGATTGTGACTGTAACCAGAATGGTTTGTCTCAGCAGGAAGCATGCCAGCCCTAAGACCACTTACCAGGCCTAAAATTGTGAAAAAACGCAGAAAGAAGTTCATTCGTCACCAGTCTGATCGCTATGTGAAGATTGCGGTAAGAATTTCACTCCTTTGTCATTTGAACTATTGTTTGTAAACCTGATGATTCTTGCACATTTATGACACCAGCTTGGACATTTGCTTTCTTAAATAGATTGACTATTCATGCTGGGAGAGTTCATACATACAGCATGGAAACAGACCCTCCTATCCAATTTTTCCACACTGACCAGACATCACAATCTGATCTAGTCTCATTTGCCAGCACTTGGCCCAGTTCTCTCCTAACCCTTCCTATTCATATACCCAAACGGATGCCTTTTAAATATTGTAATTATACCGGCCTCTTCCACCTTCTCTGGCAGCTTGTTCCATATGCACACTGCCCTCTGTGTGAAAACGTGACCCCTCAGATCCTTTTTCCCCTCTCGCTTTAAACCTTTGTCCTCGAATTTTGGACTCATCAATCCTAGGAAAAAGACTATGGCTATTCACCCTAGCCATGCTTCTCATGATTTTATAAACCTCTGTAAAACAGCCCCTCGGGCTTCAGCGAAAAACTTCCCAGCCTTTCCTTAAACTCAAACCCTATAGTCTCTGCAACGTCCTTGTAAAACTTTACCGCATCTTTTGCAGTTTAATAACATCCATCCTGTAGAAGGGCGACCAGGTGAGTTGTTGTTTGACCTAGGGCATTGTCTAGGCCTTTGGTACTTGCCCAGTGTGAATGGATGTGTGGTATTATTTTCTGTTTAAAATCCTATTCCTTCCTTTTAACAGCGTAACTGGCGTAAACCCAGAGGGATTGACAACAGGGTGCGCAGGAGATTTAAGGGTCAAATCCTCATGCCCAACATTGGGTACGGCAGCAACAAGAAAACCAAACACATGCTACCCTCTGGCTTCAAGAAATTTCTGGTGCACAACGTCAAGGAGCTGGAGGTCTTGATGATGAGCAACAAGTAAGGATTCCTTGTGGAACTGTGAGATTATTTGGGAGTGAGTGCCACCGTGTCGTGGTCTGGTGGCTGTCCTCTCGGGCCGCGTACAAAGAACAAAGAAAATTTACAGCCCAGGAACAGGTCCTTCGGCTCTCCAAGCCTGAGCTGATCCAACTCCACTGTCTAAACCTCTGCTCCCCTCCTACTCATGCATCTGTCCAGAGGCATCTTAAATGAATCTACCGTGCCTGTCTCTACTGCCTGTGTTGGCAATGCGTTCCAGGCACCCACCACCCTCTGTGTGAAGTACTTGCTGCATGTTTCACTCTTAAACTTTCCACCTCTCGCCTTGAAAGCGTGACCCCCTCGTTATTGAATCCTTCACTCTGGGGGAAAAAGCTTGTCTCTATCCACCTTGTCTATACCCATCATGATTTTGTAAACCTCAATCGGGTCCCCCCTCGATCTCCTTTTTTCTAGTGAAAATAAACCTAACCTTCTCAACCTCTCTTCATAGCGCGCCTTCCATACCAGGCAACATCCTTGTAAACCTTCTCTGCACTCTGTCCAATGCGTCCACATCCTTTTGGTAATATGGTGCCCAGAACTGTACACCGTATTCTCAATGCAGCTGAACCAATGTCTTGTACAATTTTAACATGACTTGCCAACTCTTATACTCAATACTCCCTCTGATGAAGGCAAGCATACTATGTGCCTTCTTGACCACTCTATCCACCTGTGCAGCAACCTTCAGGGTACAATGGACCTGCACTCCCAGATCTCTCTGCCCATCAACTTTTCTCAAGACTTCAACAGCTTCCTCATTTCCCCTTCCTCCACCTCATCCTGGTTTCAAACTTCCAGCTCCGCACTGTCCCCTTGACTTGTCCGACCTGCCCAGCTCCTTTTCCATCTATCCACTCCACCCTCTCCTCCCTGACCTATCACCTTCATCTCCTCCCCCACTCACCTATTGTACTCTATGCTACTTTCTCCCCACCCCCACCCTCCTCTAGCTTATCTCTCCACGCTTCAGGCTCTCTGCCTTTATTCCTGATGAAGGGCTTTTGCCTGAAACGTCGATTTTGCTGCTCGTGGAATGCTGCCTGAATTGCTGTGCTCTTCCAGCACCACTGATGCAGTATTCCAGAAGTAGCCTAACCAATGTCCTGTACAGCTGCAAAATGACATCCCAATTCCTATACTCACTGACCAGTAAAGGAAGGTGTACCAAATGCTGCCTTCACTACCCTGTTACACCACCTTCAAGGAATTATAACCTGCACCCAAGGTCTGTTTGTTTGGCCACGCTCACCCGGACCCAACCGTGAAGTGTGTAAGCATCTTTCATTCCTCATCCCACCTGATCAAGGTCCCTTTGTATTGAGAGAACCTTCGCTGTCCACTACAGCACAAATTTTATTATTCTTCGCAAACTTACTAACCATTCCTCCTAAATTCACATCCAAATCATTTATATAAACGATCCTTTGGGCATTGATACAAGGCTATCCAACCATTCCCCCAGTCCATTCTTGCAATAATCCCTGCCCCACATTGCTGTAGGAAAATTAATCTGTTCCCATGCTCTTCTGATTTGCATGTAGCCATTTCAAATCTACAAGGAGGAGGCCATTTGGCCCTTTTAATGTTTGTTCTTGCACTTCTAATTGATTGTGTTCCCTAAGCCTACATTGAAAGGCCAACAACCCTCAAGGTAGGGCCTACCAGATCGTTACAACCTGTTGTGAAGTAAGCCCTCCGGCTTTGCACTAGTTGTGAAATTGTTTCCTCTGGTTCTGTGGTCACTGCCATCAACGTCTCTCAAGTCTTCAAACCCCCTCCTAATTCAAACTCTGCATTCTGTCCACTGTTTCTCGAACTCAGCAAATTCTAGTTCAAGCAACTAGAGGCACCTCTGAAACGTGTCCCTCGAAAGTAAGCAGCCCCATTTCCCTTCAATGAAAGCATGCTTTCAAACCCACAGCCCTGTGACGCACTGGTGAATTCTGTCCAGAGCTTCAGCCAAGTCTGTGCCTGAGCTTCATTCAACATTGGTACCATCCTAAAGCTGGTGTTCATGAGCTGCTTTCTTGAAGTTGAGGGGATCAATCCTTCAGTTTGTGATGATTCATTTCCACTGACTGCAGACAGAAGAGTTTGGGTGTGTGTCTGTATCCTGTCTGTGCCCCTTCTTGTCAAGTACGTACTGGGTAACTGTATTGAGGGCCAGCTATTGACTGACTTGCTGCTTAATTAGTGCAGGTTTGTGTACAACTCCAGACATGTTTGTTCTTTCTCCTAGGACTTACTGTGCTGAGATTGCTCACAATGTCTCCTCGAAAAACCGCAAGACGATTGTGGAGAGGGCCGCCCAGCTTGCAATCAAGGTCACCAATCCCAACGCCAGATTACGCAGTGAAGAGAATGAATAGTGTGTCTTAGCAGAGCTTCATCTCTTTAATAAAATTTTAAAATGCCAAAACCTTCTGAACTGTTCCTTCAAAGGTGTTTCAGTAAACAGACCCCAATCAGGTAAAAGCTTTTGTTGCATTACTGGTGATTACACAAGTGGTACATGCGCTATAAAGCATTGAGCAGTGTTCATTCTTTTTTTTATAATATATTTTTATTGAGAAAAAATAGACTTTAAATATTACAAATACAAAACAATGCAATTCAAAACAGTACAAAAATAAGCCCAATTTTTTTTAAATCCCCCATCCACCCTCCTGTACAAATGTGTAAACATATATAGAAAAATATACAAACTTTTAAAACCCTAAACTAGCTATTTAACTAAATAAATAAATAACCGACAACAAACAAATAAATAGTAATAACTCAACCCAGCCAAACAAAACACTCATACATTCACAGTTCCTCCTCCCTGGATATTGGACTCGTGAAACACAATCGTTACGGCTATATAAAAGCCCTTGTTAGTATGGCAGATAAATCTGTGTCGTATTCCATGTCTTGTAAAAATAATCAGTTTTGTGGTGTGCCATATTTATGAGAAAATCCAGGGGAATATGCTCCATAACTATCTTCCGCCAACCCGACAGGCCTGGGGGGTTTTCGGGTATCGAACCGAGCAAGATATTCTTTATTGCACAGAACGTGAGAATATTGGAAAGCGTTTTTTTCTTATGCACATCATCTGGAAAGTAGGCCCAAAAGGAGAGAGATCGGGTCCTTCTCTACCCTTACTCCCAAAATCCTCTTCGTTGCACCTGCCACAGCACTCCAAAATGTTTGAAGCCTATGGTGAAAGTGCCCGGGCAGACCTTGCACTTGGGACATGCTGAAGATAACCCTGGTTTAAATTTTGACAAACAGTCTGGATCCTGTGGAGAATCTTCAACTGTAAAGCATGGGTCTATTGCAAATTGATATCTTTCTTGCATTCTCCCAAATATCCTCCCATGCCTCTGAGGAGACTTCATCGCCTAGCCCTCTTTCCCACATCTTGCAGAGTCGATCAGACTCATCTGAGTTGGCACCCCCTAGTTGATGATATAAAGTACTGACAGAGAGTGTACTCTTAGCCCATAGCACCCTCTCCCTATTTCAGGTTTGTAGGAATCGGTCAAAAGTGTGGCCTTTTTTTTAATAAAATCCCTAACTTGGAAAAAAATGAAAGAGGTCTCTGTTAAATAACTCGTACTTCCATGCTAACTGATTGAAGGACGTCATTATGTCTCCCTCAAATAAATTGTACACACCCCTAGCTGCCCAACGTTTAAATCCTGAATCTATCATACCCGGTTGAAAACCCGGCATATCCACTGAAAGTGTGAACAAAGATATTTTGCCAATATTGCCCACCATGCTTTAACAGTATTGATGACTTGGGTGATGGCAATATTCCCTAACTGTCCTCATCTTGTCCAAAAACAGCAAACTGGTAAGGGGGCACCTTGCCTGGTAGACTTCGATATCTAGCCATATTGAAAGAGGATCCCCACAAACCCAATCACTCACGTAGGTCAAAAGTGAGCTTAATTGGTAATTTTTAATGGCTGGAAGGTCTACTCCCCCTGTCTGTGAGGCAGTTGCAGTTTGGCTAATTTAATGAGGGGCTGCTCACGATGCCAAATAAAGGAGCTGAACCAGCCATTCAGCCTCCTGAGAGTTTGCTTAATGAAAGTCGGGGGAGCATCCATATAGGGTATAGCAAATGAGGGAGTATATTCATCTTAAGCACTATCCGACCAACCACGAGACTGGAAGTGCCTCCCATCTTTGAAGATCTTATTTAATTTTTCCAAATAATTGAATAAAATTGGCTTTGAACAGCCAATCTAGAACTGGAGTGATGAATATGCCCAAATACACAAACACCCCCCCCCCCCCCCCCACCGTGACCACCTAAATGGGAATCTATAGTCACCCTAAAGAGCCAGCTCCTTTGTAAAACCACCTATAAGTATAGCATCTTATTTAGCAAAATTAATCTTGTATCCTGAAAAAGTGCCAAACACGCGAATGCATTGTATCAGGCGAGGCACTGAGATTGCTGGATTTGTCAAAAAAATTAGGACATCGTCTGCATACAACAAAATCTTATGTAATTTTGGCCCCACTTGGAGCTGATATATTGGGATCCCTACGAATGACTTCTGCCAATGGTTCAATCACCAACGTAAAAAGTAATGATGAAAGGGGACAGCCCTGCCGGCTGCCCCTAAAAATGTTAAAATTGCTGGATCTCGTCCGCAGCGAGAGGTACACCGTAGAGAA
>NC_057727.1:60199660-60208676 GCF_004010195.1 Chiloscyllium plagiosum | reverse complement strand
TATAACCTTTGCTTTGCAAAAGCCAGCTCCTTCTTTGCCATCTGCGTGAGCACGGAATTTAGTGCAGACCGCAGTGCCGTAATCCTCTGTAGTTTGACCAACGAGGGTCTGTCAAAATAGGCCTTCTCGGCTGCCTTCAACTGTGCTTCAAGGAGACGTTGCTGCTCACCCTTCTGCCGCTTCCTACTTGTGGAATATGAAATAACTAACCCTCTGGCATAAGGTCTGGCAGTTTCCCAGAGAACAGATGAGCTATCAACCGAGCCTATGTTGATGTCTAGGAATGCCCGAAATTCCCTAGAGAAATACTCCACAAACCCACTATCCATGAGGATAAAGGGATCCATTTGCCAGTACCTTGAACCCACTGTAACGTCCTTAGTCTTAACCATAAGGTACACTGGAGCATGATCAGAGATGGTAATATTACCAATCGGACAGGATGCCACCAGATGCAGGGTTACCGCAGGGGTCAGAAAAAAATCATCCTCTTGTGACATCTATGCAGATTGGAGAAAAACGTGAAATCCCTACCTGTAGGGTGGAGACACCTCCAGATGTCCACCAATCCTAATTCCCCACACAGATCCACTAACTATTTAGTTTGTACAGAGGATATCAAGGGACCTTTGGGTAACCTGTCTATTGTGGGATCCATGAGACAGTTAAAATCTCCCCCTATAGTGTGCCATGACTCAGGACTTATCAATTTAGAAAAAGCATCTACCAAAAAGTTAAGGGGATGAGCCTGGGGGACAATAAGCATTTAAAACACCGTATTTTCTTCCCCATTTATCAAGGCTTTAAGAATTACAAACCACCTGGATTGTCTTTAACACATACCAACAATTTAAATGTTTTTTTTTCCCTAACCAATATGGGCCACTTCCCTACTTCTGGTATTAAATGATGAAAAATAAACTCGGTCAAAGCCATTCTGCTGCAATTTCAGATGCTCCTTGTCATCCAACTGTGTCTCCTGTAACAAAGCAATATCCACCTTTCTAAGACTCAAGAGTACCTTCTTCCTCTTAATTGGTGAGTGACTTCCCTTGATATTCCTGCCCAGAGGGGGCAACTACCCGTCCCGAACTGCCCATAAATAGGCATCTGACCATCTCAACCACTTTCACTTCTCCCAGCTAGAGCCGCATCGCAAACACAAGCTGAAAAGAATAAACACCCACAGAATATTGAAATGAATAAAAAAGCATTCTTTTATATATAAAAAAAGGGGGAATTAAATACCCCACCCATCCCTTGGTATATCCTAACTTAGAAATTGAAAATGTACATCTTAACCACCGCCAGTCATAGTTTAAACCAAATTATTATCAATAGAGGAAAAAAAAGGAAAAATGAAGCTCCAACCGGATTTCCTCCATTTCTTTTACAGAATGATAAACACATACCCAAGCAACAATATTTATACGTACTACAATTGTTTAAATTAGGTTAGTTTGTCCACAAAGTTTCTTGCCTTCTCCGATGTGTCAGAGAGATGCATGGATCCATCTAAGGTGATCCGAAGCACTGCCGGATATCTCAGTGAGTACTGAATCCCGAGCTCCTTCAGTCTTCTCTTGACACCATCATACGATTTTCGTTTCTGGAACACCGCTGCTGAAAAGCCCTGAAAAAACATGATCTTAGACCCCTTGTAAATTAGGGCCTTTGGCTCCTTCCCCTGGAGTCTGGAAGCCTCCATGACTCTCCCCTTATACCGGTAATGATGGAACTGCACCAGGAGAGGATGAAGATGTCGACCCAGACCTGATCTCCACACTGCAACCCGGTGAGCCCTCCCTATCCTCAATCCTCCCATCCAGTCTCCAATCTCCAAGTCAAGGAATTTCAGAAGCCAATCCTCAACAAATTTGGCAGGCTTCCTTACCCTCAGGCAGACCGGTGATCCAAATGTTTTTTTCTCCTGCCCCTGTTTGGTTACGCAAATTACAGACCTGCGTCCCCAGGGCTTGGATCCTATCCTTGGATGAACTGGCGTCAGCTTCCCCCACTGTGACCCTGTGCTCCACCTCACCCGTCCTCTTCTCCAGGGCTCCCAGCTGCTGCTCAAGCTTCTGCAGCATGAGAGAGATTGGAGCCAGCTTCTCTTTGGTCTGCTTCCCCAGCATCTCACGAGTCTTCCCGAGCTGCTTCACCAGGGCCTGGAGAGTAATCGGCTCTGAGGCTGCTGCAGGCTGAGCTGCAGGCCCGGCCTTGGCTGCTCCTCCTTTTTTCAGCATCTCTGGACGGCTGAAAATAAAGGTAACTTAATTTTTAGACCTTTCTTGGGACTCTGCGATTTTTCCGGAGTCCCTGGAAATCCCGATGACCTGGGGTTGGGCAGGTTAAAGGACTGTGAAGCTCTGCAGTGTGATCTTCTCAGATCGCCGCCATCTTTGATCCCCCCCCGTGTTGATTCTTAAATGCCTTTCATCTGAAAACAAGCCATTCCCACTGATTTCTCTTTTTACGATCACTGAATCAAATTTGTCCTTAATTAATCCACACTTCTCCAAGTGCTATTATATTTTTGTCCTGAGCTGTCCCTAAACGTTTTTTGATGGTGGACTGACAGGCCTCTCGTTCTTGGCTTTCTCTTTGTAATGATTGCCTCTATGCCAGGAAAGTTATGGCCACTGTCCTTGCAGTCTCAGTCTGAATGTCCAAGTTTGCTAAGTGAAGCATTTAACCCAGTCTTGATGACTTGTCAACCTCTTGAATACAGCCAGACCTCTGCTTCACCTAGTTGTTTTTGTTTTTGCCGCTGTTTGCCTATTATTATCTATGCTATCTAACTCTGTGATCTACCTGCACTGCTTGCAAGGCAAAGTTTTTCACTGTGCCTCGGTACATGTGACAATAAATTCAACTCAATTGTAACCCATCTAGTATCTCAAGGGTCTGTGGCTGAATCTCTCAACCCATAGTATCTCAGTTATGCTCACTGTTCCTTAGTTGTGTTCCTGAAGAAGGACCCATGCCCGAAACCTCGATTCTCCTGCTCCTTGGATGCTGCCTGACCTGCTGCGCTTTTCCAACAACACATTTTCAGCTTCCTCTTCTATACCCTTACAAAATGGAAGATTTTAAATTTTTGTTAACTGCTGTTCTAATCCTCTTCACCTTGCATTTCCTCTTTCACTTTGGAAAAATTCCACGTTTACCTGGGTCTGTCTCATCTTACCAACCTGCTTTCTGTCCTTGTATCTGTGATTCCTTGCTACAGGGAACTTGTTCCAGGCTGCCTTATCGTATCTGAAAATGTGTTGCTGGAAAAGCGCAGCAGGTCAGGCAGCATCCAAGGAGCAGGAGAATCGACGTTTCGGGCATAAGCCCTTCTTCCGAAACGTCGATTCTCCTGCTCCTTGGACGCTGCCTGACCTACTGTGCTTTTGCAGCAACACATTTTCAGCTCTGATCTCCAGCAACTGCAGTCCTCACTTACTCCTGCCTTATCGTATCTCTCATGGGAATGTACCTCAGCCATCGCTGAACTTTGGCCTCTTTTTAAAACCACCCTATTGTTCAGATACAATCTTGCCTGGCATTTTTTTAATCCCTAACTATTCAAGGCCCATTTCTGACTGACATTGACTGTCCAGCCAGATGATATTTTCCCATTGATGGCTCCTTAACCATGATTGGTCTAAATATTTCAGAGCAAGCATCACTTTTATAAGGTTAATGAAGCAGCATCCTAGGCTTTATTAATGAGGGTGAAGTGGTTATGTTAGATCTGTAATGACCCCCTAACCTCAACTGGAATGAAGAATAATGGGATGAATTGGAGCAGAAAACACTCAAGGTCCCAGGGTGAGCAGTGTGGATGGATTAGAGAGTATGCAACCAGTTTCCTTGAGAGGAGATTTGTTTGATGGATTTGGACCGTGTTGGTAGGGGGAAAGCCTGCCCAATTTACCAGCTGATCGACATAGCCTGAGACCACTGTTCTCAGTATTAACGCCACAACTTCTCATGTCTGCGAACTTACATTTACAACCAAGTATGTGAATGTAAATAACAAACAAATAGCAAGCATAGTCCTTATTGTTCACTATGCGCGCTGGTGTGACCAACTCATCAAACATGCTATCCACCACATTCCCGGCATTATGGATGTTCCGTAGTGAGTCTATGCGCAGCTCCAAGCGCTCTGTGGCAACTTAGAAGCTGCAGTTGATAGTGCTCAACATCTGAGGCTACAGTTTAAATCTGGGTTGTTGGTGCGTAGGTGGGTGACCTAAATGTTCTGTATAAATTGTGTGAATCTGAAAATTGGGAATGCTGCCTATGTGCATGTGAGAGAAAGTCCAAAAGGGATGAATGGTGTGTGTGAGTCTGCAATCCCTATTGAAAGTGCTTTGCAGTTGATTGAGGAATGATGCCAACTGGGATCACTGATCTGTGTGTGTACCATTTGTAAAAGCCACAAGCGCCAGAAAGCATAGATTTAAAAGTGATCCTCACAAGAAACAAGGGAGATGTGAGAAAAATTCTTCACGCAGGGAATGGAATACATTAGTTCGAAATGTAGAGGAGGCATTCAATAGGGTGTTGATTTGGGTAGAAATGATGTGCAGGGATAGGGGGCAAAGACCAGAGATTGGCAGTGTGGAATGATGCTCATTTGAAGAGCCATTAGAGACTCCCTGTGCGGGCTGGATAATACAGAAACACGTAGAGACCCGACTTTTCACAGGGAAAAGAATGTACTGGATTCTCACACTTTTCCTGGCACTCCTGACCACATTGACCTCCTTGTGCAATGTTGCCAGGAGCAGAGAATGGGAGATTCCCTCTGTTTCCTCAAGCCCCTACATCCTTACAGTTTGCACAATGCAGTGTTAGAGCTCAGTGCTCCTTGGTGCAGGGCTGGACTATTTGACTGCACTCCCTGTTTGGATATCTCAATCGACATAGAACAATACAGCACAGGACAGGCTCTTCGGCCCACGATGTTGTGCCGAACATTTATCCTAGCTTAAGCACCCATCCATGTACCTATCCTTGGTGCAGGGCTGGACTATTTGACTGCACTCCCTGTTTGGATATCTCAATGGACCTGTCCCTCAGGCAGGGATGTCTGCAGCATTACCTACTTGGAGACGAAGGGAAACAGTGGCCAGCATATTTCTTCAGAGCAGCTGACCCACATGGAGGGAGTCTGCTAAAGACAGATCTGCATTGTCCTAGCACTTCTCAGGACCTAACGCAGCCAGTGATGGACATTCTGGAATGTAGTAACTGCTTTATGTGCAACAGCCAGTGCACACAGCAAGCTCCCTTCTCCTGCTACAGAAATCCTCAGATATTGTTTCTCGAATGGACAGGCACCAGTTTTACTCTCATGGAAACACTGCTCGTTCAACT
Organism: Chiloscyllium plagiosum; assembly: GCF_004010195.1. Lineage (NCBI taxonomy): Eukaryota > Metazoa > Chordata > Chondrichthyes > Orectolobiformes > Hemiscylliidae > Chiloscyllium > Chiloscyllium plagiosum. Next base: position 60,203,300 of record NC_057727.1, on the reverse strand, counting down.
CCCCCACTCACTCTTCCTACCTTTATTACATAGAACATAGAACAATACAGCACAGAACAGGCCCTTCGGCCCACGATGTTGTGCCGAACATTTGTCCTAGCTTAAGCACCCATCCATGTACCTATCCATAACACTATTACCCTGACAATGGTACCTCCCTGCCAATTCGTGAGCACAGTTTCATTCCCCTGAAAAACCTTTATTGTGCAGCCTCTGCATTTATCTGTCTGGTGCATGTTTTTTCAACAACGCAACCGAGGAAGTTCTCGTTTTGTACTTCCAGCCTTTTCCCTTTTGTAATTCTATTCACATTTTGCCTTGTGCTCCTCCCTCTGTGCTCCCAGCATTTCCACTCCAGCATTTCCCAAAATATACTAGTCTGAACCCTCACACATCCACAGGAGATCTCAGAGAATTGCAGAGTCCTTAAAAGGAGAGAGAGAGAGAGAGAGAGAGACTGAGTGGGTGGAGAAAGGATATTTCAGCCAGTGGCTTGTGGGATATAGAACCAAGGGAAACCATTTCATAATAAAAGGGAAGCCATTTTGGACTGAGATGAGGAATTTCTTCACCCAGAGGCGGTGAATCTTTGGAATTGTCCATCCCGGAGGGCATTGGGAGCTCGGTCATTGAGTGCATTCAAGTGAGAGATTTGTAGTTACTAATGCCAGCGTGGCTCAGTGGTTAGCACTGCTGCTTCCCAGTGCCAGGGGCCCAGGTTCAATTCCAGCCTCCGGTGACTGTCTGTGAGGAGTTTGCACGTTCTCCCCGTGTCTGCGTGTGTTTCCTCCGGGTGCTCCTGTTTCCTCCCACAGTCCCAAAGATGTGCAGGTTCTGTGAATTGGCCATGCTAAATTGCCCACGGTGTTCAGGTATGTGTAGGTTTGGTGCATTAGAGTAAATGTAGAGTAATAGGGTCAGGGAATGGGTACGGGTGGGTTATACTTCAGAGGATCAGTGTGGACCTGTTGGGCTAAATGGCCTTTTCCACACTAGGGATTCTCTGACATCAAGGGACATTGGAGAGATGGTGTTGACATAGATGAATGACTGTGATCTAGATGAATTTGAGGCACTGAATGGTCTATTCTTTCTCTTATTTCCTATGTTCCTTAACTCACAGACCAAATATTCTATCTCCTTGACCTTTCTGCTCCAAGTCTTCCAAAATACTGACCTCAAGATTTTACATCCCTCATGGTTTCCTAACAGTAACTCTTCGATAATCAATGCAGGAAATGTCTGCAGTACATCTCCAAATCAGGGAGACTATATCAGTGCGGGCATGCATCTGTTTTTATGTAACCCAGAAGCATGGTTTTCTTAATCTTAGAGACCTCGCCAACTTCAAACGCATTTACACATCGTTCTGGTGATGTGCTGTCTGAAATATTAGAGTATCATTGAGGGGTATGTCTCATATTGTAGACTTTTTGGCAATGACCATTAAAATTAAACTGCAGGGAAAATTAGATTACATTACAGTGTGGAAACAGGCCCTTCGGCCCAACAAGTCCACACCGACCCGCCGAAGCGCAACCCACCCAGACCCCTCTACACTTACCCCTTCACCTAACACTACGGGCAATTTAGCATGGCCAATTCACCTGACCTGCACATCTTTGGACTGTGGGAGGAAACCGGAGCACCCGGAGGAAACCCACGCAGACACGGGGAGAACGTGCAAACTCCACACAGTCAGTCGCCTGAGGCGGGAATTGAACCCGGGTCTCTGGCGATGTGAGGCAGCAGTGCTAACCACTGTGCCACCGTGCCGCCCATAAAATGTTTCATGTGCATAAAGAGCACAACATGTTTGATTGATATCTAAAGGATAACTCCACATTAAGCAAAGAAGCTTTGGGATTATTACTGGATGTTTAACAATTTACTGCCTCTAGAGTGTCATGGTTGCAAAGATAAACTAATATACAGTGACTTTAATAGTTGAAGTTAAAATCACACAACACCAGGTTATAGTCCAACAGGTTTGTTTGGAAGGACTGGCTTTCAGAATGCTACTCCTTCAGCAGGTAGCTAGTAGGGCAGGATCATAGGACATAGTATTTATAGCAAAAGATCACAGTGTCATACAACTGATGCGATATATTGAACAAACCTAGATTGTTATTAAGTCTTTCATCTTTTAGAATAGGTTACAGGTTTCAATTCATTAATATGTAAATCCCAGAATTTCTTTCAAGTCACATTCCTGAGATAAATTAAAGTTTTATTTAAAAAAGTGACATCTCGGCTCAGATAATGCATTAAAGGTGTGAGATTAGAGTCTGTCTGTATTCCAATCTTGACTCAGACTGGTTCTATTTTAAAATAGGAATTTATAAAATGTCACATCGATTGACTGCCTACAGATTGTGTGCTTTTTCAACAAAATACAATGTATCTGCAAATACAATTCTGTAAATGCAAATTCACCCCATATGTATGGTATGTGTATGATCATGTGAGGGAGTGAGAGAGAGAGACAGAGAGAGTGTGTGTGTGTGCTTGATAGAGTGTGTGTGTGAGTGAGATGGAGTATATGACTGTCAGAGGGTGTGCGCGTGGGTAAGTGTCTGAGAGACAGGGTCTGTGTGAGTTTGTAAGAGTGTGTTTGTATGTGTGTGAGTGTGTGTGTGAGTGTATAGTGTAATAGGGTCATCTGTAATGTGACATGAACCCAAGGTCCCAGTTGAGGCGATCCTCATGGGTACCATACTTGGCTATCAGTTTCTGCTTGGCCACTCTGTGTTGTTGTGTATGCCCAAGTGCCATGGAGGACAGTTACCTGAACATCCAAGGCTGAATGTCCCTAACCGCTGAAGTGTTCTCTGACTGGGAGGGAACTTCCTTGTCTGGTGACTGTTATGTGGTGTCCATTGATCTGTTGTGGAGTCTGCTTGGTCTTGCCAATGTATCATACCTTGGGGCATCTCAACCTGCAGCGTATGAGATAAACAAGGTTGGCCGAGTCACATGAGTACCTGCCACGTACATGGTGGGTGGGGTCCCCATGTGTAATGGTGGTATCCATGTAAATATAGAGTCATAGAGATGTACAACATGGAAACAGACCCTTCGGTTCAACCCATCCATGCCAACCAGATATCCCAACTCAATCTAGTCCTACCTGCCAGCACCCAGCCCCGATCCCTCCAAACCCTTCCTATTCATATACCCATCCAAATGCCTCTTTAAGTGTTACAATTGTACCAGCCTCCACCACATCCTCTGGCAGCTCATTCCATACACATACCACCCTCTGCATGAAAATGTTGCCCCTTAGGTCTCTTTTATATCTTTCCCCTCTCACCCTAAATCTATGCCCTCTAGTTCTGGACTCCCCGATGCCAGGGAAAAGACTTTGCCTATTTACCCTATCCATGCCCCTCATAATTTTGTAAACCTCTATAAGGTCACCCCTCAGCCTCCGACACTCCAGAGAAAACAGTCCCAGCCTGTTCAGCCTCTCCCTATAGCTAAAATCCTCCAACCATGGCAACATCCTTGTAAATTTTTTCTGAGCCCTTTCAAGTTTCACAACATCTTTCCGATAGGAAGGAGACCAGAATTGCACGCAATATTCCAACAGTGGCCTAACCAATGTCCTGTACAGCCGCAACATGACCTCCCAACTCTT
>NC_057727.1:60190791-60199603 GCF_004010195.1 Chiloscyllium plagiosum | reverse complement strand
ACCTCCAATTTTGGTGTCATCTGCAAACTTATTAACTGTACCTCTTATGCTCGCATCCAAATCATTTATGTAAATGACAAAAAGTAGAGGACCCAACACCGATCCTTGTGGCACTCCACTGGTCACAGGCCTCCAGTCTGAATAACAACCCTCCACCACCACCCTCTGTCTTCTACCTTTGAGCCGGTTCTGTATCCAAATGGCTAGTTCTCCCTGGATTCCATGAGATCTAACCTTGCGAATCAGTCTCCCATGGGGAACCTTGTCGAACGCCTTACTGAAGGTGGATGCTGAGATATTGTTTCTGTCAGGCAGGGATACTAGGACTTGTGGGCACAGCCTTAGATTTAGAGGGGGTCAATTTAAAACGGAAATGAGAGACACTTCTTCAGCCAGAGAGTGGTGGGCCTGTGAAATTCATTGTCACGGAGCACAGTCGAGGCCGGAACGTTAAATGTCTTCCACGCAGAGATTGATGAATTCTAAATCTCGCAAGGAATTAAGGGTTATGGGGAGAATGCGGGTAAGTAGCGTTGAAATGCCCATCAGCCATGATTGAATGGCAGAGTGGACTCGATGGGCCGAATGGCCTTACTTCCACTCCTATTTCTTATGGTCTTAAAGGTGAGAAGTGGAGGTATAGGGAAGGTCTTGGTGAGGTGCTCATCCGCATTGATAATGTGTTGCAGAAGAACATGGCGTAGTTTCTCCGTTCCTGGGAAGTACTGGACAACGAAAGGTATCCTATCGGTTGTACCCCGTGTCTGTCTCCTGAGGAGGTCATTACAGTTTCTTGCTGTGGCATGTTGGAACTGGTGATCAATGAATTTAGCATCGTAATCTGTGCTTATGGGGTTGGCCTTCAGGCATTGGGAACCGAAGAGGGTCTTGGTTGGAGAGAGGGTTGGTGGGAAGGGAGGGAGACAGAATAAGAATTCCTCAGTCCACTGTCACCCACATAGTCATTCAATGTGCAAAGTCCTTGTGTATCCTTAATTTCTCTGCTTGTTTGTAATAGCCTGATGCCAGTGGAATAAAGAATCCCTGCTTCATGCTGTAAGTCTGCTCAACACCTCAAGATCGACAAGTAACAGCAACTAACGTGATATACACAATAATGACCAATCGTTTAGGCAGAAATTGCCTCAGGAACGTTTAACGAGTGGGTTTGGATCTTAATGAGCACACAACGAAAAATTGGTTTGCCCTGTGGTTACAGCTAGTTGTAGCTGAATAGGTTCAACAATTCCTGAGATTTCCCACAAATAGAAAACATACATCAAACATTACAGTGCAGTACAGGCTCTTTGACCCTCGATGTTACATCGACCTGTGAAAATAATCTGATGCCCATCTAACCTACACGAATCCAGGTTGAGATTATAATTAGACACGAGGCTGTAACAACTTTCCACAGGCAAATTGTGCAGTCCCAGTTTCCAATATGACATTCTTACACTCAGGCCACAATTGTTCCAGCTTATTGCGTGCACTTTATCTCCCACACTGAAGGAAATGAACCATCTGGGTTGTTATTGAGGGGAAGCTTGGTGAGGTTACTGAAGGAGTAAACTAGTAATCTCAGTAAATAATGACTGTAACAATTACTGTCAATTGTTGCAGAACCCCTGGCTGCTTCACTAATGTCCTTGAGGGAAATCTGCTGTCCTTGCCTGGTCTGACCTACTTTCGACTCTAGACCCAAACGGTGTGATTGACTCCTAACTTCCCTCTGATATGGTTGAATGAGATACTCAACTCAAGGGCAAGGAAGGTAGGGAAACAATGGCTGGTATTTCCGGTGATGCCCAGGTCCCACCCAAAGGGTAAAAAGAAAGAGCTGGGTGATGGTTGTGTTCTGCAGAAGTATGAGTCCCAGCAGCAAGCCATACCACTGGGACTGGGAAACAGGGATTTATCCGAGAACATTTATCCACAAGCGAGGTAAATGAGACGGAGAGCTTGTGCTCTGGGTGATCAGGAAGGGTGGGATAGAAGATGGGCTGTCAAAACATCAAGTCCATCACAAATCCTTCTGATGAGGTGTTTGATCGGGACCAAGAGGAATATTTCTAGGAGTACCTTAGAAATAAAGATGGGACGAATGCAAGATCTGCCTGTCCCTCATCTCCCTTTCCCTCCATCTTCCTGCCCCTCGTCAGCCTGTTGTAGCCTAATGTCCCTCTAAATACCATGCATCTCATGTGGCAGTGTCTCCACATAGAGCTGAACAATCACCTCACAACTCACCAAACCAGAGTGAAAGCTAGTTATCCTTGAACCGGACGGATTTTGGCTAAGGAGGAGATAACTGTATTATCTCCTCCAACCTGATCCATTCCTGATCCTGGTATGTTATTGACCACTAGAATATTTCCCACATCACCGGTCATCCTCGAAGCAGAGGTCATGATTTGGAGATGCCGGTGTTGGACTGGGGTGGACAAAGTTAAAAATCACACAACACCAGGCTATAGTCCAACAGGTTTAATTGGAAGCACACTAGCTTTCGGAGCGACGCTCCTTCATCAGGTGATTGTGGAGGGCTCGATCGTAACACAGAATTTATAGCAAAAATTTACAGTGTGATATAACTGAAATTATGCATTGATAAATACCTTGATTGTCTTTTGAGTCTTTCATCTGTTCGAATACCTAATAGTTTCACTTTTTTCATGTGAAAATCACAAAACCTTTCTTTAAAAGTTGCATTCTCAGGTTAACTGTAACAATTGGTGTTAGCTCGACAATATGTTGAAGGCGTTAGCCCCCTGTGTTCGCTGTCTGTGCCATAATGTTTAGATTGATTCTAATCTAAAAAGTGAGATAACAGAGTCTTATATTAATTCATGCAGTTTTTGAGCACAGTACAATGTAACTCTGCAAGTACAAATTCACCCCACAAATGTATATATATATGTGCGCATGTGGGTCTTTGTGTGTGTGTGTGTGTGTCTGGGTTGGGGGGTTGTGAGTGTCTGTGAGAGAGTGTATATGTGTGTGTGTGAGTGTAGAGTGCCTTAAGTCTGTGAGAGGGTGTGTGTTTGTAGGAGTGTGTGTGTATGTGAGGGTTGTGAGTGTCTGTGAGAGAGTGTATATGTGTGTGTGTGAGTGTAGAGTGCCTTAAGTCTGTGAGAGGGTGTGTGTTTGTAGGAGTGTGTGTGTATGTGAGGGTTGTGAGTGTCTGTGAGAGAGTGTATATGTGTGTGTGTGAGTGTAGAGTGCCTTAAGTCTGTGAGAGGGTGTGTGTTTGTAGGAGTGTGTGTGTATGTGAGGGTTGTGAGTGTCTGTGAGAGAGTGTATATGTGTGTGTGTGAGTGTAGAGTGCCTTAAGTCTGTGAGAGGGTGTGTGTTTGTAGGAGTGTGTGTGTATGTGAGGGTTGTGAGTGTCTGTGAGAGAGTGTATATGTGTGTGCGTGAGTGTAGAGTGGTCTAAGTCTGTGAGAGGATGAATGTGTGAGTGTGGGAGTGTGAGTGTCTGTGTATATGTGTCTGTGTGTATGTGTGTGTATTGGAGTGCCTGTGTGTGTGTAGGAGTATCTGTGTGTGTGTGTATAGTGCAATGGTGGTCACCTGTAGTGTGACATGAACCCAAGGTCCCGGTTGAGGCCCTCCCTCTGGGTACCAAACTTAGCTATCAGCCTCTGCTCGGGCACGTTTTGCTGCTGCCTGTCCCGAAGTCTACCTTGGAGGATGGTCACCTGAAGGTCTGAGGTTGAATGTCCTGGACCACTGAAGTGTTCCCCAACTGACACACAGACACTCACACACACCCATACAGACACACACACTCCCACATGCATCCTCTCAGAGACTTAGACCAGTCTACACTCACGCGCACACATATACACTCTCTGTCACAGACACGCACAACCCCCCCACCCCACTCCTGGCTGTTGATTGTTGTGCGGTGCCCATTCATCCGTTGTCGTAGCCTTTGCTTGGTTTCCCCAATGTACCATGCCTCCGGGCATCCTTGCCTACAATGTATAAAATAGACAACTTTGGCTGAGTCACATGAGTACCTGCCACATACATGATGGGAGATGTCCCCACACGTAATGGTGGTATCCGTGTCCACACTCTGACACGTCTTGCAGCGCCTACCGTGACAGGATTGTATGGAGTTGTCCTGAAAGCCAGGCAGCTTGCTACGAACAATGATCCATTTGAGGTTTGGTGATTGTTTAAAGGCAAGCAGTGGAGGTGTGGGGAAGGTCATGGTGAGGTGCTCATCCTCATTGATAATGTGTTGCAGGTCACGAAATTCTGTGCCTTACAATTGTGTACTCCACAACCACCTGATGAAGGAGCGTCGCTCCGAAAGCCAGTGCTTCCAATTAAACCTGTTGAACTATAGCCCGGTGTTGTGTGATTTTTAACCTTGAAGCAGAGGGACTGCCTTTGGTAACAGGAGATTGTCCAGCACACAGAGAGAGGTCAAATGCAGAAATAAGTTGTGAATTATTTAGCCCTCATTCGCCAATGGACAGAAATATTTCATAATTGTCGAATCTCGACAGTGTGGCATCGAGTCCCATCAACCCTCCATTCAGTATTCCACCCAGATCCACCCCATCCCTATTACCCTGCATTCCTCCTGACTTTTTCCACCTAACCTGCACATCTTTGGACTGTGGGAAGAAACCGGAGTACCCAGAGACATGGGGGAGAATATGAAAACTCCACACAGTTGCCTGAGGGTGGAAACAAACGTGGATCTCAGGAGCTACATGGCAGCAGTGCTAACCACTGTCACCCAGTTGTTCATCAAATCATTGTAACTAGAGACTGTGAGTAGCATAAATTCCTGTGGCAGGGCATTTAGAAATATGGAAAATCCAATTATCGATAACAAGTATCTTACATGGCCAAGACTTCATAATAACATAGTGCAGTTCTGTAAAACAAGTCAAACATGTCAGATAGTAGGAAAATCTCAATATGTAATTAAACAAGAACTTTTGATATCTGTACCAGTTTCTAAAGAACCATCCAGTTAAGTGCTAGATTGCATCAGACGGAATCCTGTGACATGCCATTAATTACATCTTGCCAACCAGAAAATGATCAATTCAGGCTGACTTTCTGTTTCTTGTTCACTAACCAATGTCCTATTGATGCCAATACGTGATTCCCTGCACAACAGACTTTTATTTTCCAGAAATGACCTTGAGGTGCCACCTGATCAAAAGCCTTGTAGAACTCAAAGTGCAGTATGCCCATTAGGTAGCCTTACATGCCACCTCCTCAACAAACTCAAGTAAATCAGTTAAGCGTGATTTCCCCTTCACTAAAGTATGTTGAATCTGCCTAATTACCTTGAAATTGTCCAAGTGTCCTGTAATAACATCTTCAGTAATAGCATCTAACATCTTCCCTGATCCAAATATTAAGCTAAATGGCCCGTTTTGTGTCTCTCTTCCTCTTTATTACATTTGCTATTTTGTGATCTGGTGGTATGTTCCATGAAACTAAGGAAGTTTGGAAAATTAAAATTAATTCATCAACTAAGCTACTTGCCAATCCTTTTTATATCCTTGATAAAGCCCATTTGGGATCAAAGACTTGACAGCACACCTTTCCGACAATTTGTACGAGGTGACAGTAATTGCCTTAAGTTCCTGCCTTTCTTCCAGTTTCTGACTTAAAGCTATTTCTGGGACATTACTACATCCTCCATGGTAAATCTTAATGTGAAATACCTCTCCAATTCATCTGCCACCTCCTTATTTTCCAATTATTAATTTGCCGGACTCACTTGATATAAGAACAAAAATTAATTGTTAATGACTTGCTTTTAAATATCTATAGAAACTCTTAGAACAGTTTTCTATTTTTATCAAGCATTCTCTCATACACTAAACTTTTCCTTTTTATTTGTCTTTTTAGTCATTTTTATTTTCTTTTCTTTTTCTGACCTGCTACTAACTTTTGTGCAATTATATGTATTTTCTTTAAATTTGATATGACCTTTAAATCTTTTAGTTAACTGGGAATTGTGGGACCTCCCCTTGAGATTTTTTATTTCTCATTGGATTATGTCTATTCTGTGTACTCTGAAATATCTCCTTAAATGTCTTTTGTCTGCATAGCTATTGATTATGCCTTAACTTAATCTCCCAATGCACTTTGGCGAGAACTGCTTTCATGTACTCATAAGTGTCTTTTTTTTAATTGGACCCAATCTTCTCTTTCTCGTAACGAATGTAAAATTCAATTATATTACAGTTGCTGCTACCAGAGGGTAGGGATACATTGCCATAATCCTGAGAATGTGATATTGGGGGAAGCTTCTCTGACGTTGATGGAGGTGATGGCGTTTATACAGGTTTCCCCTTCACCTGTAAAGCCCAGCCTTGGTGTCAGTGCCTCCCTCCAGGGTCTTTGGAGTGTTTATGTCCCTCTTTCTCTCCACAAGCCAATTGTCCTCCTCACTCTCCATGTCTGTCTTTCCTCCTGCTCTTCTCTCTTTCTCCCCTCCACTCTCATTTGCTCTCTCTCTCTCCCTGTTTCCTAATTTCTCTGCTTCCCTTCTTCCACCTCCCCCCTTACTTCTCCTCCACTTCTGTCTCTGCCCGCTTTCCCTCTTTCTCAATAAGCTCTTAAAGAACGAACAATGCCAGAGATGCCGATACTCGGAAAGTATTCGTATGAGTGCTGATTGATTTAAAAAGCACACTGTTGCATAACTCCAGGGAAACAGCAAAGTGTTTGAGCCAATAATGTCATGGTTGGAACATTCAACACTTGAGGAACAAGAGAATGATCAGAGAGGGAGTAATGCCATTCAGGGATAGTGGAGAGAACTTGTGCCTGGGGTCTGAAGAGATCAGGGAGGCCCTAAATTAGTTTTTTGATTCACAAAACTGGAGAGAGGGGCCGTGTTGATAGTGCTGCCTGACCTGCTGCGCTTTTCCACCAACACATTTTCAGTTCAGGACCTCTCAGGCTGGTATCCTAGGCCCAACCATCTTCAGCTGCTACTTCCCTCCATAATGGCGGCACGGTGGCTCAGTGGTTAGCACTGCTACCTCACAGCGCCTGGGACCTGGGTTCGATTCCAGCCTCGGGTGACTGTCTGTGTGGAGTTAGCACATTCTCCCCGTGTCTGCACGGGTTTCCTCCCAAAATCCAAAGAATAGGTGAATTGGCCATGCTAAATTGCCCATAGTGTTCAAGGATGTGTTAGTTAGGGGTAAATATAGAGTAATAGGGCAGGGGAATGGGTTTGGGTAGGATACTCTTCAGAGGGTCGATGTGGACTTGTTGGGCCGAAGGGCCTATTTCCAGTCTGTACGGATTCTATGATAAGGTCAGAATTGGGGATATTCGTCAATGATTGTACAATGTTCAGAACCATTTGCAACTCCTCAGGTACTGAAACAGTCCATGTTCAAATGCAACAAGATCTGGATAATATCCACTCTTGGGTTGACAAGTGGCAAGTAACATTCGTGCTACACAAATGTCAAGCTATGACTATAACCAAAAAGCGAGAATGAAATCATCGCCCCTTGACATTCAATGGAATTAGATTAGATTAGATTCCCTACAGTGTGTAAACAGGCCCTTTGGCCCAACAAGTCCACACCGACCCTCTGAAGAGTAACCCACCCAGACCCATTTCCCTTTGACTATGGGAAATTTAGCGTGGCCAATTCACCTGACCTGCACATCTTTGGTCTGTGGGAGGAAACCGGAGCACCTGGAGGAAGCCCACGCAGACACGGGGAGAACGTGCAAACTCCACACAGTCAGTCGCCTGAGGCTGGAATCGAACCTGGGACCCTGGTGCTGTGAGGCAGCAGTGCTAACCACTGAGCCACAGTGCCACCCCCCTAATTACTATTACTAAAATTCCCAGTTTCAAGAGCCTGAGGGTTACCGTTGACCAGAAACTCAACTGGACTCACCACGTAAACGCGATGACTACAAGAGCAGGTCAGAGGCCAGGAACACTGTGGCGAGTAACTCACCCCCTAGTTCCCCAAAACTTGTCCATTGTCTACAAAGCACAACTACTTGTACCTCCAAACATGCTCAAGAAGCTTGACACCATCCAAAACAAAGCAGACCCCTTGATTGGCACCGCATCATATGCACCCATTCCCTCCACCACCGACGCTCAGTAGCAGTAGCGTGTACCATCTACAAGATACACTGCAAAAATTCACCAAAGATCCTCAGACAACACCTTCCAAGCCCATGACCACTTACATCTAGAAGGACAATGGTTTGATTCATGGGAACACCACCCACAGCAACTTCCCTACAAGCCACTCCCCATCCCGATTTGGAAATATATCACCGCTCCTTCAGTGTCACTGTGTCAAAATCCTGGAATCCTAAGGGCATCATGGGTCAATCTGCAGCACATGGACTGCAGCAGTTCAAGAAGGCAGCTCAACACCATCTTCTCAATGGTAACTAGGGATGGGCAATAAATGCTGGCCCAGCCAGCAATGCCCACCTTCCATGAGTGAATTTTAAAACTCCAAATAGGGAGAGACTGTTCTATCATTTAAATTTCCAAACATTTGCTAAAATGCCACAGGTCCTTTCAAATTGGAGGTGGAGGAGAAGGTGGGAGGAAGAGGTGGAGCAGGAAGTGATGGAGGGAGGCTGAAGCGGTGGAGGAAAGAGGATGAGGTGGAGATGGTGAAGGAGAAAAGGAGGGAGGAGTGGAGATGGAGGAGTGTAGAGGAGGAATAAAGGACTGGAGGGAGGAGGTGGAGGAGGGAGGAGAAGAGAAAGAGAGGGAGAGGAAGGAGGAGAGTGTGGAGGTAGGAGGAGGTGATGGGGAGGAGAG
>NC_057727.1:60186921-60190305 GCF_004010195.1 Chiloscyllium plagiosum | reverse complement strand
ATGGAGGAGAAGAGGAGGGAGGAATAGAGTGAGGAGTGGAGATGGAGGAGTGAGGAGGAGTCGGAGGAGGTGAAAGGACTGGAGGGAGGAAAAAAGGTGGAGGAAGGAGGAGGTGATGGGGAGGAGGGTGGAGGAAGTGGAGGAGGGTGGAGGAAGTGGAGGAGGAAGTGGATGGGGAGGAGGAGGAGGTGGAGGGAGGAGGAGGTGGAGTATAGAGACATCATTGAGGACACACGCTGTAATAGGGAGGGTCACCAATTGAGGGGTGGGAAATCATGGTGGATTTTTTTTTGGAGATCATTGATACCCTGCCCCTATGTCCCAGGAACTCCTCCACTCAGTAACTCCCAGCAGGCACCCGAAAACATTCATCCCAGTGTTAATGTCTTGAAATGTATACTTCTCTGATATTAAATGTAAAAAAAAAAGTTTTGAACGTTAATATGCATGTCCAGTATTTCAGCAAATCTGTCACGCTATCCAAAAGAACCTAACTCCAGGTTGTAGTTTGGAGTTTAATTCTTCTGGACAATCTGGTTCCTTTCATGTCTGGGTTAAAGTCACGCTTGTCTATGAAGTCCTCTCCTTGCTTGAATACAGGACAAACACCTCATTGACTTTAATGCTGCTATGTTGCAACTGCTTCGTGTTTCCATCCAGACATCAGAAGCTTTGAGCCTGTCCTGAGTTGTAATATCCACAGGATTTCAGAATCTTGTCTTATTCCAGACAACAAGTGTCTCCCATTCACTGCAAGATCTGACCGCCATCCGTTACAATCAATCAGATTTCTCTTTAGTGATGGATGCAGATGTCTTGCCATTTTGAAAGATTTATAACACTGGTATATCTGTTGTCAGCATTAAAGGGAACTCATGTATCCCATTAATGTTTGAAAGAGTTCAGTTCCGACTCAGGCCAGGGTTATCATGAATAATTGAACGATTCAGATTATTTTCTATTCAACCACGCCATTCAGAAATGCACACTGATCATGTTACCCTTAGAGAGCTGGTGGAGAAAGCAGAGCGGTTCCTGATCAGTGCTGATGATCCCTGAACCCAATGGATTGATTGTTGATCCCTCATGTCGTCGAATCCTTACGGGCCATTCAGCCCACTGATTCCATGCAGACCCTCCGTAAAGCGTCCCATTCAGACCCAGTTCTGTAGCCTATCAGCCTGCATTTTCCATTCTCCACCTCGCCCGCACATCCCTGGACATTGTAGGCAATCTATCATGGCCAATTCATCTAGGCCTACACACCTTTGCACTGGGGGGAGAAGCCAGAGCACCCAGGGGAAACCCCCACACAGACACGGGGAGAATGTGCAAACTCTACACAGACAGTTGCCCGAGGGTAGAATCGAACCCGGGCACTGTGCCACCCTGACATGTCGTGAATCTGTTGACAATCCCGTACCTTTTGGATCAGTTGCTCACCTCTTGACCCACTCACTGTCATTTGGATGTGTCACTGACCCCTGGCACACTGGATCTATTTGCGGATCAGTTGTTGATTGTTGGATCTGATTGACCTGATACTCTCCGCACAGGATCTGAGTTACAGCTGTTTCGTTTCAAGTTGGGGAATGGTTCATAGTGGAGTGGGAGGTCAGTTAGTTCAGTTGGCTGGACGGTTGGTTTGTGACGCACTGCGATGCCAACAGCGCGGGTTCAATTCCCACAGAAGCTGAGCTGATTAGATTCCCGACAGTATGGAAACAGGCCTTCGGCCCAACAAGTCCACACCAACTCTCTGAAGAGTAACCCACCCAGACCCAGTCCCCATCCTATCTTTACCCCTAACTAGTGCACCTAATACTATGGGCAATTTAACAAGGCCAGTTGGAAACCGGAGCACCTGGAGGAAACCCACACAGACACAGGGAGAAAGTGCAAACTCCGCACAATCGCCCGAGGCGGGAATCGAACCTGGGTCCCTGTGCCACCATGCCGCCCTAAATCATGAAGGACTCTTCTTCTCAAACTCTCCCCTTGCCTGAGGGGTGGTGGCCCTCAGGTGAAACCAACGTCACTTCATCTCTCTCATTAGAGAGAGCATCCCCATTATCCAGTAGGTGCAGTGTTAGGGCTGTTCCTGAAATGGATTTACAATTATGTGTGGGACACAATCCTGAAAACTGGGAAAGATACAAAACTTGGAAATGATTGTGAGGCTGTGGGGACAGTGTAGGGGGACACAGATAGGGAGGTGGACCAAGCAGCTGCTGAAACATAACCTGGAACAGAGTAAGGTGGTGCATTTGACAGGAAGGAGATGGAGGGACAGTGTAATGTATAACTCAGAAGAGGATGCGGGTTGGGGTTGGGGGGAGTGCAGTGGGACCTACAGGTATTGTGAAGTAATGAGGTGAAAGTTGCAGGACAGGTTGACAGCTCAGTTAATACAACACAGAGAATTCTAGGCTTTACAAACAGGGGACACAGAGTACATGAGACAAGTAGTGATGGTAAACTAGTCTTGCTTTAACTGGTGTGACTTCAGCTTCAGTATTGCAACCAGTTCTGAGTCTCATACTTTACCAGTCATGTGAAAGGCAGTAGAGAGGGCGAGGGTGCAGAATTATTCCAGGGATAAGGGATGTCAGCGATTTTTCTGAACCAGCGTCTCCAGAAAAGCAACAAACACAGACCAAATACTTAACTTCAGAAGCAATCATCCCAACACCCACAAACAGAGCTGCATCAAGACATTATTTCAATGAGTCACATTACACTGCAGCACCCAAGAGCTACAAACAGCAGAAGAAAAATATCTATACAACGTTTTCAAGAAAAAACAGGTACCCAATATGCAAAATTCACCGATTCCTCAGAAACAAACACGCAGACACAACGCAACCAAAAACTATAGCCACATTACCCTACATCAAAGACTTCTCAGAAATGACTTCCAAACTACTCAGACCCCTTGGCATCATGGTAGCCACAAACCTACCAACGCACTTAAACAGTGACTAATGAACCTAAAGGATCCATTAGATACCACCAGCAAATCTAACGTCATTTACAGGATAGAATGAGGAAACTGGTGAAATCCGAGTTCATCCCTTGTGGTTGGAGGGTTCCTAGCCGGAAGATGAGGCGTTCTTCCTCCAACCGTCGTTTCGCTGTGGTCTGACGATGGAGGAGTCCAAAGACCTGCATATCCTTGGTGGAGTGGGAGGGGGAATTGAAATGTTGAGCCACAGGGTGGTTGGGTTGGTTGGTCCGGGTGTCCCAGAGGTGTTCCCTGAAACCCTCTGCAAGTAGGCGGCCCGTCTCCCCAATATAGAGGAGGCCACATCGGGTGCAAACTCTGAAACGCTCCGCAAGTAGGCGGCCTGTCTCCCCAATATAGACGAGGCCACATCGGGTGCA
>NC_057727.1:60172444-60180543 GCF_004010195.1 Chiloscyllium plagiosum | reverse complement strand
CTCAGGCGACTGACTGTGTGGAGTTTGCACATTCTCCCCGTGTCTGCGTGGGTTTCCTCCGGGTGCTCTGGTTTCCTCCCACAGTCCAAAGATGTGCAGGTCAGGTGAATTGGCCATGCCTAAATTGCCTGTAGTGTTAGGTAAAGGGGTAAATGTAGGGGTATGGGTGGGTTGCGCTTCGGCGGGTCGGTGTGGACTTGTTGGGCCGAAGGGCCTGTTTCCACACTGTAAGTAATCTAATCTAATCTAGTCCAAAGATGCGCAGGTCAGGTGAATTGCTCACACTAAATTGCCCATAGTGTTAGCTGCATTAGTCAGAGGGAAACGGGGGTCTGGGTGGGTTACTCTTCGGAGGGTTAGTGTGGACCAGCACGGACACTAGGGATCAAATCGTCTCCTTTGGTGCCATAATACGTCAGTGATTTTGTGGGGAGTAGACTACTCAGCCATCAAAGCTGCACTGCCATTCAACACGATCCTAGCTGATCTGATTACTCCACATTCCCACTTACCCCGTGATAACCTGTCAGGAAGAATCAATCCGCCTCTGCCTCAAGCAACTTTGTCTGATAGCGAGTGGGGCAGGATCATAGGACACAGAATTTGTAGTCAAAGATCAACTGATGTGATGTATTGAACAAACCCAGATTGCTGTTCAGTATTTAATCTCTTTACAATGAGGTTGCAGGTTTTGATGCATTAATATGTAAATCCCAGAACTTCTTTCAAGTCACATTCCTGAGACAACTTTAGGTTTTATAGTCCATATAGTGATGTGTGATTTTTAGGCAAAAGTGAGGACTGCAAATGCTGGAGATCAGAGTCGAGAGTGTGGTGCTGGAAAAGCACAGCAGGTCAGGCAGCATCCGAGGAGCAGGAGAACCGACGTTTCGGGCAAAAGCCCTTCACCAGGAATTGTGTGATTTTTAACTTGGTCCATATCCCAGTCCAACACTGGCGCCTCCACCTCAAACCAATTCAAAGAGTCTGGTCCTATCAGCTTTTCAGGACAGGAAATCTAAAGACTGCCGATCCTCTGAGAGAAAGCAAAACCTTTCTCTGTCTTAAATGGGTGACCCCTGATTTTAAAAACCATGACCCCCCTAGTTCCAGATTCTCCCACAAAAGGAAACATCCTTCCCCACACCCACCCAGTCAAAATTGCTCCGGATCAATCAAACCGCCTCTGACTCTTCGAAACTCCAGAGAATACAAGCCTAGCCTTTCTAGCCTTTCCCCATAGCACAGCCCACCCAATCCAGATACAAGTCCAGCAAACCGTCTCTAAACCATTTCTAATGTAGTAACATTCTTCAGTGTATACAGTGACCAGTAGTGTACAGAGCACTCCAGATATAGTCTCACAAATGCCGTGTATAACGGCAGCATAACCTCCCTACTCTTGTACTCGATTTGCCTCACATTAAGACATAACATTCTCTGATTACTTGCTGTATCTGCATACTAACCTTCTGTGAATCATGCACTAGGACACCCAGGTCTGTCTGCATCTCAGAGCTCTGCAGCCTCTCATTGTTTAGATAACAAACTTCTTTACCATTCGTTATACCAAAATGAACAATTTCACACTTTTCCTTACTATACTCCAGTTGTGAGATCTGTGCCAACCGACTTAACCTATTTATATCCCTTTGTAGGCTGCTTATGGCCCCTTCATTACTCACTTTCCTATCTTCATATCATCAACAAATCTAGCTCCTGTGCTTTCAGCCTGTTCATCCATCGTTTATGGGAATTGGGAAAAGTTGAGGCCTCAGCTCTGACTCCTGTGACGCACCTTGCTAACAGGATAATTACCCATTTCCACCTACCTTCTGATTCTTGTTAACCAGTCAACCTTCCAACCATAACAATATGTTACCCCTTACACTCCCAGAACAAATGCTGATTGAAAATGTAAATGCAGCACATCCACTGGTTTCCCTTTACCCCCGATGTAGAGGTACTGGTGTCAGATAGTCAGAAGTCACACAACACCAGGTTATAGTCCATAGGTTTATTTGAAATCACAAACTTTCGGAGCACTGCCCCTTCGTCAGGTGAACTGAAGAGAGCACCCAGGACAGACTTTATAATCAGAGAGATCAAAAGACCATACAAATGGTGTGAGTGGAGTGTCGGCAGACTGAATAATAGGTCTCTGTAGGTGATCAAGTGTGTCAGACAGTGTGAGTAAAGTGTCAACAGCTGAAAACAAATGATGGGGTGACCTATAATCCGATTAATTGAGGTAGAGAGATAATTATTAAAAAATTAAAACTAACGTGGTGATAGAGACAAACCAAATGACTGGAATAATATAGTACTCTGCTGAAGGCCTAACCCAAGTAACAAGTAATCCAAAACTGTGCAAACTAATTAAAGTAGAGAGATCATAACAAGTCTTCAAGCTGATGGTGTCAAAACAGGACAGTAAGGAAGATTTTACAGATACAGAACAGTGTGGTGGGTTACATGTAGTGCAACATGAACCCAAGTTCACGGTTGAGGTGGGTTTGCAACTTGGCTATCAGTTTCTGCATTGTTCTGTATCTCAAAGGCTGCGTTGGAGGATGTTTAACTGAAGATCAGAGGCTGAATGTCCTTGACCACTGAAGCATTCCCTGACGGGGGGGTGGGGAAACATTCCTGTCTGGCAATTGTTGTGCCACGTCCATTCATCTGTTGCCTTAGCATCTGCATGGTTTCGCATCCTAACCTGCAGTGTATGAGGTTGACAACATTGACCGAGTCACATGAGCATCTGCTGTACGATGGTAGTGTCCATGTTGATGATTTGGCATGTCTTGCAGAGGTTACAGTGGCAGGCTTTTGTGGT
Source organism: Chiloscyllium plagiosum (assembly GCF_004010195.1). NCBI lineage: Eukaryota > Metazoa > Chordata > Chondrichthyes > Orectolobiformes > Hemiscylliidae > Chiloscyllium > Chiloscyllium plagiosum. Next base: position 60,177,704 of record NC_057727.1, on the reverse strand, counting down.
CTTGTGGTCAATGTTGTCCTGAAGGTTGTGCAGTTTGCAGTGAACGATGGTCTGTTTAAGGTTTGGAGGTTGTTTGGAGGTGAGAAGTAAGGATGAGCTTGGCGAGATGTTCGTCATCATCGATAACGTGTTGAAGGCTGTGAAGAACATGGTGCAGTTTCTCCACCCAGGGGACTTACTGGACGACGAAGGGTACTGTATTGGTCGTGCCTTGTGTTCGTCTTCTGAGGGGGTTGTTGTGATCTTTCTCTGTGGCACATCAGGTGATCGATGATGACTGGAGCATCGTATCCTGTTCTTATGAGGATGTCTTTCAGCATCTTTATGTATCCATCACATTCCTCCTCATCTGAGCAGATCCTGTAAGTGCACAGGATCACTTTTTTAACATGGTAAAAACAATGACTGCAGATGCTGGAAACCAGATTCTGGATCAGTGGTGCTGGAAGAGCACAGCAATTCAGGCAGCATCCGAGGAGCAGTAAAATCGACGTTTCGGGCAAAAGCCCTTCGTCAGGAATCAACTTTTTTAACATGTTCAGGGTGCAAGTTGAAGCAGTGTAACATCGTGAGGTTATCCATGGGCTTGTGGTAGAGTGAGGCACTGAGGTGTCTGTCCCTGATGGAGATGTGTCTGAGAATGAGACTGATTCTGCAGTGTTGTCCATTGGTAAGTCTGATGGTGGGATGAAACTTGTTGATATCGTTGTGTAGTTGGTTCAGTGACACATTTCCATGAGTCGCCAGTTGGGGAACACTTCAGTGTCAAGGACATTCAGTCTCTGATCTTTGGGTAAGCATCCTCCATGGCAGCCTTCGAGATACAGAGCAATGTAGAATCACTGAGCAGAAACTGATAGCCAAGTTACCTATCCACCTCAATCATGATCTTGGTCATGTTGCACTACATGTAGCCCCACCACACTGTTCTGCATCTGTAAAATCTTCCTTACTGTCCTGTTTTGACACCATCACCTTGAAGACTTGTTATGATCTCTCCACCTTAATTAGTTTGTACAGTTTTGGATTACTTGTTACTTTGGTTAGATCCTCAGCATGGTGCTGTTATACCTAGCGTGTTATCCCAGTCATTTGGTTTGTCTCCATCAACACTTTAGTTTTAATTTTTTATAATGATCTCTCTCTGCCTCAATTAATCCTTTCATTTGTTTTTCAGCTGTTGACACTTTACTCACACTGTCTGACACTCTTGACCACCTCCAGAGACCTATTATTCAGCCTGGTGACACTCCACTCACACCATTTGTATGGTCTTCTGATCTCTCTGATTATAAAGTCTGTCCTGGGTGCTCTCTTCAGTTCACCTGATGATGGGGCAGTGCTCCGAAAGCTTGTGATTTCAAATAGACCTATGGACTATAACCTGGTGTTGTGTGACTTTGACCCCTTTACCACCAGTAGCTTTACTCCCTCAAAGAACTCCAGTAAATTGGAGAAACATGATTTTTCCCTTTCACCAAAACCATGTTGGCTCTATTAAAATGCCCGTGCCTGTTAAAATGCTTTTAGCAATAGCTTCCAACATTTTCCCTATGACAGATGTTGAACTAACCAGCCTGCAGTTTCCTGCTTTCTGTATTCTGCCCTTTTCTATGTAAAGGAGATACGTTAGCTATTTTCCAATCTAAAGGAACCTTCTCTGAATCTTATGAGTTTTAGAAAATCTTATCTAATGCATCGATGATCTCACTAGCTAATTTCTTTAAGATGCCAGGATGAGTCACTTCTCACTTTCTAGTTCCAGTAATTCACTCCCCACCCTTTTCTGACCCATTCTTTTCCCGAGTTATTCCCTCTCTTCCATTTCCTGATTTATACAATCATGTAGTACAGTAGAGACCCTTTGGCCCATCAAGTCTGTACTGCCAAAAATACGCTGCTCTATATGCTAGTCCCACTTTCCAACACTAGGTCCACAGCCTTCAATGTAATGATATTTCAAGTGCTCATCCAAGTACTTATTAAAATCTGTGAGGGCTTCAGCCTCAACTCTCCCAAATAGGGCATTCCAGTCCCTCACCATCCTCTAGGCGAAAAAGGTTTCTTCCCAAATGCCCTCAAACCTTCTTCCAGTTTAAAATTACGCCTCCTTATTATTAACCCTTCAACTAAGGGGAACAGCTGCTTTCTACGCACCCTGCCCACATTCGTCACAATCTTGTATGCCTCTGTCCCTTGGCCTTCTTTGCTCCAAAGAAAAAAACCTTCTCTTCATTGCTGAGCTGTTCCATCCCAAGCAACGTCCTTTGTGAACCCTGCAGTGCAAGCACATCTCTTCTCGTACTGTGGTGACCAGAACTGCACACTGTACTCCAGCTGTGGCCTTACAAAAGTTCTGAACCGCTCCAACAAGGTCTCCCTGCTCTTGTAATCTACACCTTCATTGATAGAGGCAAGTGCTTTTTCATCACCTTGTCAACCTGTTCTACTGCCTTCAAGGATGTGTTCCCAAGCACCCAAGATCCCTCTGCTCCTCTGAGCTCCTTTGTGTCCTGTCATTCTGTTTCTGAGATGTTACTTGCATCGTTTCCAGTGAAGACGGATGTAAAATATTTGTTCAAGTCAATTCACCTGTCTTTCCCTTATTTACATTCTTGATTCTCCAGTCTGAAGGTCTGCAGGAGCAACCCCCACTGTGTGAACTCTTTTCTTTTTTAAATAGCTACAGAAACTCCTGGTGGGGTTTTGACTTTTCAGTTATCTTTCACAGTGAGAAAACATAAACAGCCAAGGACAACTAAAGAGAGAAGGGACAGCAGAACACCAAAAGCACAGGCTTACGAAAATGCAAAAATAAGAAGCACAGGCTCTGTTGATGGAGGGAGATGCAAGGATCACCAAAGGGCTACAAAATAGCTTACAAGAGCTACAATGAAAGAGATTATAAAAGGAAACTTATGAAAGGGACGTCAAAATCATTAAGAAGAAATGTTATAGTTACGTAAAGGAAAACTGGGTGGTCAGGAGCAATGCTGGATCTCTAAAGACTCAAAGTGGGCATATCGCCAAGGATTTCAGTAAGGCCTTTAATAAGGTTCCTCATGGTAGGCTGCTCTGGAAGGTTAGATGGCATGGAATCCAGGGGGAGCTGGTGAATTGGGTACACAATTGGCTTAATGGTAGGAAGCAGAGGGTAAGAGTGGAATGACGCTTGTCAGATTGGAGATAGTAGAGTGCTTCAGGGTCAATATTACAATGGTGCTGGAAAAGCACAGCAGGTCAGGCAGCATCCGAGGAGCAGGGAAATCGATGTTTCGGGCAGGAGCCCTTCACCTTCATCAGGAAGTGCCTCAGGGGTCAGTGCTGGGTCCATTGCTGTTTGTTACCTATATCAATGATTTGGATGAGAATGTCATGGTTAGTAAGTTTGCAGATGACATTAAAATAGACAGCATCATGGACAGACATTGCAGCAGGACCTTGGATCAGTTGGGAAAGTGGGCCAAGAAATAGCAAATAGAGTTTAATATAGACAAATGTGAGGTCTGGCATTTTGGAAGGTCAAATCAAGGTAGGAGTTTCATGGTGAATAGCAGATCCTTAAGGAGTGCAGTGGAACAGAGGAATCTTGGAGTTCAGGGTCACAGTTCTCTGAAAGTGGAGTCACAGGTAGACAGGGCAGTGAAGAATGGGTTTTGGCACACTGGCCTTCATCAGTCAGGGCATTAAGTATAGAGGTTGGGAAGTTATGTTGCAGTTATACAGGGTGTTGGTGAGACCGCACTTGATACACAGAGGAACTTTGATTATCCAGCATTCGATTATCCGAATATCGGATTATCCGGGAAGATCGCAATGTCCCGATGCTCGACTAAACTATGTTATTTGGCGTTCGATTATCCAGAATTCGATTAACCAGACGAAATACTCTCCGTCCGTGTCCTTCAGTTAATCGAGATTCCTCTGTTTGGGTTCCGTTTTGGTCACCTTACTATAGGAAGGGTGTTATTAAACTGGAAAGAGTGCAGAAGGAATTTACAAGGATGTTTCCAGGACTCAATGGCCTGAGCTATAGGGAGAGGTTGGACAAACTAGGATCGTTTTCTTTAGAGCGGAGGTGACTGAGGGTGGACCTTATAGAAGTGCAGAAGATCAAGAGAGACATGGGTAGGGTGAGTGCACTCAGCCTTTTTCCCAGAGTTGGGGAATTGAGGACTAGAGGGCATCAGTTTAAGGTTAGAGGTGAAAGAATAAAAAGGAAACCTGAGGGAGACCTTTTTTTATGCCAAAGGGTGGTACGGATATAGAATGAGCTGCCAGTGGAAGTGGTTGAGGCGGGTTATTAATGACATTTAAAAGGCGTTTGGACAAATACATGGATCGGAAAGGTTTAGAAGGATATGGGCCAAGTGCAGGGAAATGGGGTTAGCGTGGGTGGACATTTTGGTCAGCGTGGACCAGTTTGGGTCAAAGAGCCTGTCTCTATGCTGTAGGACTCTATGACTTTATGATGGGAAAATGCCAAGCATGTTGAATAATTACTTCACCTCAATATTTACAGGAAAGTAGGATAGTTTGCCAGAAGTCCCATTCATAGTGGATTGGGAACAGGGACCGAATAAAATTAAAATAAGAACAACATCAAGGATGAGGAATTGAATGGAATTAAAGAGCAGCAGGTCCCTGGAACCTGACCCATTGCCATCTGAGGATGTTAAAGGAAGTTGCGGATCAGATTGTAGATGCTCTAACTATAATGATTCAAAGATCCCTAGCGACAGGAGTTGTTCATCGGGATTGGAAAATTGCACATAGCAGTCTGCTTTTTAAGATGGATGAAACAGCAAAACCAGGGAGTTCAGACCAGTTAATATACCATCTGTGGGGGAGGGCTTGTTGGAATCTATTATCACGGATGGGGGAGTTGAACACCTTGGAGATGTTGTTAATCAGGGAGAGACAGGGATTCATGACAGGTCAGTCATGCCTGGCAAACCTTATTGAATGTTTTGAAGAGGTGACTGAAGAACTGGACGTGGGAATGTTTAAAGATGTCGTTCATATGGACGTCCGGAAGGTATTTGACCAGGTTGCACATAAGAAACATAACTATGGTAGGAGCCCACAGAATTGAGGGCAAATTACTGACATGGCTGGGAAAATGGTTGAGTGGCAGTTGACAGAAAGAGGGGGTAAAGGGTAGATACTCAATTTGGCAGGATTTGACTAGTGAGGTTTTTTTTTTAGATTCGATTACTTACAGTGTGGAAACAGGCCCTTCGGCCCAACAAGTCCACAC
>NC_057727.1:60157995-60172356 GCF_004010195.1 Chiloscyllium plagiosum | reverse complement strand
GAGTCGGGAATTGAACCCGGGTCTCTGGCGCTGTGAGGCAGCAGTGCTAACCACTGTGCCACCGATCCTCTCAAGAGGGTCTGTGTTAGGGCCTCAATTATTCACATAATTTATTAATGATTTGGATAATGGCATAGAAAGTCATAAATCCAAATTTGCTGATGACACAAAGTAAGGCAGCCTTGTGGACAGTGAAGATGATAATGTAAAATTACCGAGGGATATTGATAGACGAAGTGAATGGGAAAAACTATGGCAGATGGAGTTCAATGTAAGCAAATGTGAGGTTATCTATTTTACCCATGGTATGATGAACTAGCAGAAAGAAGAAGGGCTTATGCCCAAAACGTCGATTCTCCTGCTCCTCGGATGCTGCCTGGCCTGCTGTGTTTTTCCAGTACCACATTTTTCAACTCCATGGTATGATGGTCAGTGTAGTAGATATCTAAACAGACTTGGGGTTCAGGCATAGATCTTTAAAATGCCATGATCATGTGCATAAAATAGTCAAGAGAGTTCATGGAATGTTGGTCTTTTATTGAGGATTGGAGTATTACATATGCAGGAATTATTCTGCAGTTGTACAAAATCCTGGTTAGACTCCACTTGGCATTTTATGAGCAGATCTGGGTACCTCAACTTAGGAGGGATATGTTGGTCTTGGAGAGCGCACAACATAAGTTTACAAGAAAAATCTCTGAATTTCAGGGGTTAGGCTATGAGGAGAGATTACACAATTAGGCCTGTTTTGTCCAGAATTTAGAAAGTCAAGCGTGGCCTTCTAGGAAGGCTCAGTGGTGCAGTGCATTGCAGTCTCACAGCGCCAGGGACCGGGGTTCAATTCCCGCCTCGGGCGACTGTCTGTGTGGAGTTTGCACGTTCTCCCCGTGTCTGCGTGGGTTTCCTCCGGGTGCTCCGGTTTCCTCCCACAGTCCAAAGATGTGCAGGTCAGGTGAATTGGCCAATGCTAAATTGCCCATAATGTTAGGTGCATTAGTCAGAGGGAAATGGATCTGGGTGGGTTACTCTTTGGAGGGTTGGTGGGGCCCAATGGCCTGTTTCCATACTGTGGGGAATCTAATCTAATGACCAGATCAAAGTCATTTTCCTTTATTCATTCACGGGTTGAGGGTGTCGCTGTCCCTAATTGCCCAGAGGGCAGTAAAGAGTCAACCACGTTAATGTGAGTTGGGAGTCATGTGTAGCCCAGACCAGGTAAGGATGACAGTTTCCTTCCCTAAAGGACATTAGTGAACCAGATGGGTTTGTCCAACAATGGATTAATGACCATCATTAGATTCTTAATTCCAGATATTTATTGAATTCAAATTCCACCATCTGCCGTGATGGGATTTGAACTAGGGTCCCCAGAACATCCAGCGAGCATACCACTAGGCCATTGCCTGCCATGTGTTGAATGTAGTTATAGGAAAGGATGGGGTAGGTATAGATAAACTATTTCGACTGTTGTGGATTCTACAACTATGGGGGGGGCATAGTCTGAGAACTAGGCCCAGCCTTTCAGGAGAAGTATGAGGAAGCACTTAGAAACATAACAGATGGGAGAGGTTTGGAACTCTTTTCCATAAAAGGCAATGGATGCATCATCAGTTGTTAATTTTAAATCAGAAAGAGAGAACTTTTTGTTCAGCAAAGATATTAAGGAATATGGGTCAAAGGTATATGGAGTTAGGCCACAGATCAGCCATAATCTCACTGAATGGTGGAACAGGTTCGAGGGACTGAATGGCCTACTCCTGTTCCTATTTTCCTACATTCTCACATAATGTAATATTCCCCTCTTTATCAATCTTTTAGTCACTATTTACTATTGTTTATATTCTGTCCCATCTTCTGACCTGCTGTGCATCTTTGTGCACCCATATGTATTTTTCCTAAGTTCATGAAGCAATGCTATTCCAACATTCTGTCTTAGGTTCAAAGGTTATTGAAAGAAAGTGACACAGTGGCTCAGTGATTAGCACTGCTGCCTCATAGCGCCAGGGACCCGGGTTCAACTCCCATCTCGGGCAACTGTCTGTGTGGAGTTTGCACATTCACCCCATGTCTATATGGGTTTCCTCCGGGTGCTCCGGTTTCCTCCCAAAATCCAAAGCTGTGCAGGCCAAGTGAATTGGCCTTGCTAAATTGCCCAGAGTGTTAGGTGAATTAGTCAGGGGTAAATATAGGTTACTCTTCGGATGGTTGGTGTGGACTTGTTGGGACTTGGAGTCAGCTATTACGAGGGGGCATAGCTTTAAATTAAGGGGTGGTAGGTATAGGACAGATGTTAGGGGTAGATTCTTTACTCAGCGAGTCGTGAGTTCATGGAATGCCCTGCCAGTAGCAGTGGTGGACTCTCCCTCTTTATGGGCATTTAAACGGGCATTGGATAGGCATATGGAGGATAGTGGGCTAGTGTAGGTTAGGTAGGCTTGGATCGGCGCAACATCAAAGGCCAAAATACTGCGCTGTATTTTTCTATGTCCTATGTTCTATGTTTACTTTGGAACAAAGTAGGCCATTCAGCCCTAGCCTGCCCCACTGTTCAATATGATCATGGTAACTCATCCAACACATTCCCTAGTTCCTGCTTTAGACTAGATTCTGTTCAAAATGGAAACAGGCCCTTCGGCCCAACACGTCCACACCAACCATCCGAAGAGTAACCCATCCAGACCCATTCCCCTCCCCTATATTTACCCTGACTAATTCACCTAACACCATGGGCAATTTAACACGGCAAAGCATTCCACACCCTTACTACTCTCTGAGTATTACTACTCTCATTACTACGCTCATGCTTAGCTGAACCTCTTGTTTCACAAAACTCAGAACTTAACTCTTTCCCTACCTGTTTATACCCTATACACATTCTCATAGCTACTTAATAAGATGATGCTGGAGATATTATATGAGCAATGATTGAGGATTAGTTAACTAACAGAAAGTGGGATAAGGAAGCTTTTTCAGAGTGGCAACCTGGAACCAGTGAAGTGCCAGATGGATCGGTGCTACAAATATTTACAATATATATTAAGAAATTGGAAGCGCAGAGTGAATCATAGAATCCCTACAGTGTGGAAACAGGCCATTTGGCTGAGCAAGTCCACACTGACCCTCTGAAGAGTAACCCACCCAGACCCATTTTCCTACATTTACCCCTGACTAATGTACCTAACTCACACATCCCTGAACACTGTGGACAATTTAGCACAGCCAATTCACCTAATCTGCACACCTTTGGAGTGTGGGAGGAAACCCACACAGACACGGGGAGAATGGGCAAACTCCACAGACAGTCACCTGAGGCTGGAATCGAACCCGGGTCCCTGGTGCTGTGAGGCAGCAGCTTTAACCACAGAGCCACCGTGTACTGTGGGTCAGGTTTGCGGATGAGACAAAGATAGTTGGGAAGGTAAATGGCGAGGATGACACACAGAATCTGTACAGGGGATATAAACAGGTTAAGTGAGTGAGCAAAAAAACATTGAAATCCCCCACCCAGCCCTTGACCCCTCGCCACCCTCAGTGGATTCAATGTTGAGGACTCCCAGGGCAACTCCCTGGGAAGGCTGAAGTTGGGAGGGCTGTTTCACAGACTAGTCAAACAACAGTCAGTGTTCCATTCCAGACAGCCATCGAGTCATACAGCCCGGAAACAGACCCTATGGTCCAACTTGCCCATGCCAGTAGGACCCGTCACAGAATTCAACTTTCCGATGGCCAAGGTGGGGTTTGACGCTCTGGATCCGGGAACTGAAATGAAATGGCGTGGCGTGAAGTTGATATGTTTTATTTTCTTGCCTGTGCACAATGTCTTGTGGGGATTGGAGTTTTTTTTCCATTCCTAATGCTGACTCTGTCCTCTCTGCAGCATAACCTAGCTCAGCTGCTCTTTGCTGCTACCATTCCCTCTGCCATCAATGCAAATTGATGCATATCCCTGCACTGCTGTTTGTATAATATAAGCAACGTAAATTGGCAAAACAGCCACGTCAGAATTGTGCAGTATATCAGAGTCGAGAAAGAAAGCCTCGCCGAGCTTCTGTCAGGGTGAAAGATTGCGTTGTTTTCCTAAGCTTCTGGACTGTTTCGGATTGTAAAATCAATGTGCCACACACTCATTTCTGAATTTGTGCAGAGTGGTGTTTTGTGCTGGTTAAATATCGTCATCGTAAAAATCCTTAATTAATGTGCATCATTCCCATTTATTGATGTCAGTTTAAATTTAAACCTGCAGTCCTTCCTTCATCAACTGTTTTAATTCCCTGGTGCTAGCCAGTCTTTTTGCAAACAGTGCCTGAGCACTATGCTCCAGTTCTGGTGAGCATCTCCAGACCAGTCTGTTCTCTCCCCATGAGCCCCAGGACTGCAAGCAGAGAACCTGAACTACTCGACAGATAAACCAGAAGTCCCGCTCTCTCATCCAATCCCAGAAGTGGGGGAAATGCCCAAAGCGAAACTCAGCCTTGACATCGAACAGTGAGCAATTGACGGAAAGTTCATGCAAAAAGCTGAAAGACCACTGTGAAGCATTTCAGAGTCACAGCAGTATTAGGTCAGTAGATTTGCAAGCACCGCCCCAATCCCAGTATGTCTGACTGTGACAGACTGTGTGCAGTTTAATTGAGGACTCAGCAATTAGTTCCTCCTACAAACCCAGTGGAATACAGTCATATCTTTCCGGGATTTAATGTGAAGTGATGCCTGGCCTTAAAACATTTAAAAAAAAAACAGTCAAATTTATCTTTACTGTGAGCTTCCATTTTTCTTGTGTGTCTATTGGTGAGAATTCCAACCAATCTGTAACAAGGAGTGGAACAAATTGTTAACCCTGCCCCTGGATGTTGTTTGTGGACTTGGCAATAATAAAGTAGTGAGAGACAGGGTCAGTGAATGGACACGATAGCAAAGGTACCAAACAATGAGAGAGGACTGCCTGTCAGAGTCACTTGGGTATAAGCTCCCTCTGGAGATGAATCTCTCTGTTTTGGATTGTTCAGTCAGATTTGTTCAGTGTTCAGGAACCATCAGATTTGTTCAGTGTTCAGGAACCATCAGATTTGTTCACAAAAGCGTTGTGTTACTTTCTGCGATTGTCCATGCTGCTCGGGGTGGGGGGGGGGGGGGGGTCTATCTCCTGGTGGGTTCACAATGGGCCTCCCATCTAGCCAAAGAGCCTTTTCGCCAACTCCAGTAATCTGTTCAACTAACCAATGAAACTGTGCAGAGCAAATTAAAGGAAAATAGAAGGTTTTCAAGGCTCTGTAATATCTCTGCCTTGGACAAGTATCTCAGAGATTAACTCTTGATTCTTGAGCTCACCACTTTAACTCAAGAAGATTTTAACAACCCACTAGACAGAAATATGTGCTGGTTATTAGTAATCAGGAGTACAGTGTGTGTGAGGAGAAAGTGAGGTCTGCAGATGCTGGAGATCAGAGCTGGAAATGTGTTGCTGGAAAAGCTCAGCAGGTCAGGCAGCATCCAGGGAACAGGAGAATCGACGTTTCGGGCATAAGCCCTTCTTCAGGAAGGGCTTATGCCAGAGTTTCTCCAGAGCAGTTTTCAATGTATAAATTAGAGACTGTCACATTCCCTGCATATTCTGTATCTGAATCCACAGCGCATGCTGCTCACTGTAACGGATCTTTTCGGGCATAAGCCCTTCTTCAGGAAGGGCTTATGCCAGACTTTCTCCAGAACAGTTTTCAATGTATAAATTAGAGACTGTCACATTCCCTGCATATTCTGTATCTGAATCCACAGTTTCCGGAAGAAGGGCTTATGCCCGAAACGTCGATTCTCCTGTTCCCTGGATGCTGCCTGACCTGCTGCGCTTTTCCAGCAGCACATTTCCTACAGTGTGTGTGAGGCCAGTGATGAGCTGGACTTGCTGGTCTTTCTGTACTGTGGCATCAATATTGCATCAGAATAGCAGAAGCTGATTTCTGTACTGAAGGAGGCCATTCAACCCATTTGTGTCCATACTCTATATGACAGGAGTCCTTTCTACAAGAGCACTTTAAGAGTTCTGAACTTGAAGTATTTTTTTGGACCAGCCTGGACACAATGTGCTGAAGGTCCTTTATCTGTGTCGTGTGTCTCCATGCCTTGATAAATTGCTGCCAGAGTTTCTCCAGAACAGTTTTCAATGTATAAATTAGAGACTGTCACATTCCCTGCATATTCTGTATCTGAATCCACAGCGCATGCTGCTCACTGTAACGGATCTAATAGCTTAAATCGCGCCTGGATCCTCTTCAGGTAAACCTCACCTCATAGAGTCATAGAGATGTAAAGCGTGGAAACAGACCCCTTGGTCCAACTTGTCCATGTCGCCCAGATATCCCAACCTAATCTGCCAGCACTTGGCCCATATCCCTCTAAACCCTTCCTATTCATATACCCATCCAGATGCCTTTTGAGTGTTGTAATTGTACCAGCCTCTACGATTTCCTCTGGCAGCTCATTTCCACCATCTGCATGAAAAACTTGCCCTTTAGGTCCCTTTTAAATTTTCTCCCTCTCACCCTAAACCTACACCCTCTAGTTCTGGACTCTCACACCCCAGGGAAATACCTTGTCTATTTATCGTATCCATGCCCCTCATGATCTTATAAACCTCTATAAGGTCACCCCTCAGCTTCCGATGCTCCAGGGAAACCTATTCAGCCTCTCCCTGTAGCTCAAACCCTCTACATTCTTGTAAATCTTTTCTGAATCCTTTCAAGTTTCACAACATCTTTCCGATAGGAAGGAGACCAGAATTGCACACAGTATTCGAGCAGTGGCCTAACCAATGTCCTGTACAGTCGCAACATGACCTCCCAATCCTGTACTCAATATTCTGACCAATAAAGGAAAGCATACCAAACGCCTTCTTCACTATCCTATCTACCTGCGACTCTACTTTCAAGGAGCTATGAACCTGCACTCCAAGGTCTCTTTGTTCAGCAACACTCCCTAGGACCTTACCATTAAGTGTACAAGTCCTGCTAAGATTTGCCTTTCCAAAATGCAGTACCTCACATTTTTGCTTGAATGACCCATTCAGCTCTGCCTATCCAATTTCTGCAGCCTCAAATAGATCATGGACTTTGTAGAGATACCTTTCAAAGTTTGGTAAGTGAAGGCGACCAAAAAAATAAAATAAAGGGTAAAAAGGCAATTTACAATGAGGAACATGAAAAGCCCTCCCAGATACCTTGCAAAGAGGATTCACTTTCTATTGACCTGACCAATACATGTATCTGGACCAAGTACCTCCAGGTTAATGAGGAGTGTCATATCCAAAATTGGCTCAGTGACACGAGACAGAGAGTCATGGTAGAAGGCTGTTTGTGTGGCTAGAGCCCAGTGTGCAACCACGGCGATCGGTGCCGAGTCCCTTACTGTTTGTGATATTCACAAATGATAGGCAAGAGAATGTGGACGGGATGATAATTAGGTTTGTGGGTGACACAATGATTGATCGGGGGTTGTCAGTGAGGAGGAAGGTCTTAGGTTCCAGGATGATATAAAATGGATTGGTTCGATGGGCAGTTCAGTGGCAGATGGAATTTAAACCTGATAAACGTGAGGTGATGCACTTTGGAAGAAAGAACAAGACAAGGGAGCACTTGATGAATGGCAGGATGCTGGGAAGCTCAGAGGAGCAAAGGGATTCGATCTCATACTTTCCAACGAGAGTCTGAGTCGCAGGGTGGTTTCAGATAACCTTTATTGCAACTTTATTTCTAGCAAAGCTTCATTTCACCAGAGCAATAAGGCACCCAAAAAGCTTTGAATGTCTTAACTTATACAGTTTAAACTTAGAGCACAGATACCCCCTTCGTTCACTATTGGTCTGCAGTGCCAAGTTGTAATTGGCTCTGGTACAGCATCTTATACAGTTCAAGCTTGTCTCAGCAATTTATTTGCTATCGTGTACACAGTTTAACTGTTATTAGTCCTTGACCTGAAGGAAGTACTGCTGCACTCAGTAATTTCAATGTATTTCCAACTCAGCTAATCATATCACTGAATGACAAAGACGGACATGCTTGTGGTCCACCCCTGGTCATTCAGGATGTTTACCAGACTCTCTTATTACCCTCTTGAGGCTTTTCACAACGGACACTGTCTCCAAGTACAGCCCTACCCAGACATTGCCACCTGCACCATGTTAACTGCCAATTAATTAAATACTTTCTTATCACTTCAGGACCTTTTTAATTCCTTATTAGCCTCATTACAGGAAATACAAAATAAAATTGATATTTACGAGTGATTGTAATAAAGTTATGTGGTTACACCTAATGTTAGAATTCTTTACCTAACAAGTTGTGTCTTACCATATTTACTAGACACCTCTCTGTTTATCCTTCGGTCTGTTATAATGTGTTCATTCGCCACACATTCCAATGCCTGCTAATTTCTGTAGCTATGATACATTTCTCTTTGTAATGATATGGAGGTTGCTTTGATTGTCTGAGACTAGTTAGCTCTCAATTTTATTTGAATATTTTTCTCTAATGCTTTTAGTGATTGGTGAATCTATAACTAATTCAGAATCTATATCTATGATTGCCTGAAGAATCTTAAGTAAAAGCTACGATTAGTATTGTAACAGATTAATTAAATAATTAAAGAGAGATTCACTAGTGAAATATCTTTGCTATGTCTTATGCGTAAATAACTCCAACTGCATATTTTATCTCAGTCCAGTAACCTTGAGAGTACAGAGCTACTATTGTCCGACTTGTGAAGACTACTTTAAGCAAATATTTTTCTCAAGCTCCTTAACTACTGTCATCAATGTTCTCCTGCATTAGCCATGAGCAATTGTCGGCCATTTTGTGCTACTCAGTCATGGGCTTCCCTGATAAGTGGGGTAGGATAGAATCCCTACAGTGTGGAACCAGGCCCTTTGGCCCAACAAGTCCACATTGACTCTCTGAAGAGTAACCTACCCAGACCCATTCCCTTACCCTATATTTACCCCTGGCTAATGCACCTAACTGACACTATGGGTAATTTAGCACGGCCAATTCACCTAACCTGCATATCTTTGGATTGTGGGAGGAAACTGGAGCAGCCGGAGAAAGCCCACATAGACAGGGGGTGAATGTACAAACTCCACACAGACAGTCACTCGAGGCTGGAATCGAACCCAGGTCCCTGCTGTGAGGCAGCAGTGCTAACCACTGAGCCCTGAAGGTGACTGGATAGGTAATTTAGATATAAGAAGGCATACGGGATTGCAGTCTCTGGGGTTGCAGTCTCTCCGCCCAGCATGGCTGTCTAATGGGAGCCTGTGGCGGTTTCTTGGCCCAGCATGGTGGCCAGTTGGTGGCCCATGGTGGTCAAGCTGATTCCAGAGTGGTCTCCCAGTCTCAGTGAATCCAGGCGTGGCCTGGAATCAAGGCCTGGCACGGACTGGAGGCTAGCTGCTACATGGACTAGGTAGGAAGGACTGTTGTTTCTCTCTTTTCTAATTTATTCCGACGATCTGTAATGCTGGACTTTTTAATCTCTTTATTTTTCTATTTCATTTTCTAAGAACATGTACCTAGGTACCTCGCACATAAGATGGTGCTGTAAGTGGCGAATTGTAAACATTTGAGTACATGTGACAAAAAAGCTCCTGCAATTCAAGGAGATTCACCAAGATGGAACAGTTCAGCTCTAAAGAGAAACTAGAGAAGCTCAGGTTGTTTACTTTGGGGCAGGGAAGGCTGAGTGGATCCTTGCTAGAGGTTGTGAGGGGCATGGACAGAATGAGTGGAAAGAAACTGTTTCCCTTAGTTGAAGGGCCAGTAACAAGTGGGCGTAGTTTTAAAGTGAAAGACAGGAGGCTGAGAGGGGATTTGAGGAAAGCCTTTCCTCCAAAGGATGCTGGGGCTCTGGGATACACTGCCTGGGAGGACAGTTGAGGCAGGAAACCTCACAAATCTTAAGAAGTACTTGAATGAGCACTTTAAGTGTCAAAATTCGAGGCTAGTATGGGAAAGTGGGACTAATGTAGATTTAATGTGAAATTGGTGGTACAGTCCCGATAGGCTGAAGGGCCTCTTCACTCTTGTCTGATCCTGTGAATTCCTACTCAGTCTCCCCTTTCACCAATGGTCGGACATTGGTTGCAAATTATTCCATTCCAAAATTGCTCATCGATTGCTGGTCCGGGTTTTAATTTTGTCGCTCCGGTTTGAGTCGGCGTTGAGCTGCTTTGATTTGCCAGTGCTCAATGCAGCAAAATACTGCCAAAAAATGTCTAATTACATAAATCCATTTAATTTAACTGCAGCATCAATGCCATCAAAATCTAGGCCCTTTGAGAGCCCGAACGTCAGAGAGGTCCACTGTGACACAGGACCAAATTGTATTTTGGCAAGATAAACCAGGACAGGACTGACACAGTTAATGGTAGGGCCCTGGGGAGTGTTGTTGAACAGAGACCTAAGGGTGCAGGTGCAGAGTTCCTTGAAAGTGGCATCATAGATAGACAGGGTAGTGAAGAAGGTATTTGGCATGTTTCCCTTCACTGCTCAGAGCATTGAGTGCAGGAGTTAGGATGTCATGTTATCGCTGTATAAAACATTGGTAAGGCCACTTTGGAGTACAACACAATTCTGGTTGCCCTGCGATAAGAAATATGTTATTAAGCTGGAAGAGGGTGCAAAAACAGATTTACGAGGTTGTGACCGGTACTGGAAGATTTGAGTCAAAAAGAATGGCTGGATATGCTGGGAAGTCTTTACCTGGAGCGGAGGAGCCTGGGAGGTGACCGTATAGAAGCTTACAAATGCCCATAATGGACATGGGTAAGGTGAATAGCCAAGGTTTCTTTCCCGAAGGTAGGGGCATCCTAAACTAGAGGGCATAAGTTTAAGGTGACACGGGGAAGATTTAAAAGGGACCTGAGGGTCAACTTTGTCACACAAGAATGTGCAAGTTAGATTAGATTAGATTACTTACAGTGTGGAAACAGGCCCTTCGGCCCAACAAGTCCACACCGACCCGCTGAAGCGCAACCCACCCAGACCCCTATATTTTCCCCTTTAACCTAACACTACGGGCAATTTAGCATGGCCAATTCACCTGACCTGCACATCTTTGGACTGTGGGAGGAGCACCCGGAGGAAACCCACGCAGACACGGGGAGAACGTGCAAACTCCACACAGTCAGTCGCCTGAGTCGGGAATTGAACCCGGGTCTCTGGCGCTGTGAGGCAGCAGTGCTAACCACTGTGCCACCGTGCCGCCCACGTTAGGTGGATTGGTCATACTAAATTGCTCATAGTGTCCAGAGATGCGTTGGTGTGTTAGCCATGGGAAATGCAGGGTTACAGGGATAGGGTAAGGGGATGGGTCTGGGTGGGGTGCTGTTCGGAGGGTGGGTGTAGACTTGTTGCGCTGAATGGCCCGTTTCCACACTGTGGGGATTCTCTATTTAAAGGGTCGTGCATATATGGAACGAGCTGCCAAAGGAAGTGGTAAAGGCGGGTACTATTAAAACATTTAAAAGCCATTTGGATAAGTACATGGATAGGAAAGGTTTAGAGGGATATGGGCTGGAGATGTGTTGCTGGAAAAGCGCAGCAGGTCAGGCAGCATCCAGGGAACAGGAGAATCGACGTTTCGGGCATAAGCCCTTCTTCAGGAATGAGGAAAGTTGTACCTCAGCAACACATCTCCAGCTCTGATCTCCAGCATCTGCAGACCTCACTTTCTCCTTAGAGGGATATGGGCCAAACACAGGGAAATGGGACTAGTTCAGTTTGGGAAGCCCGGTCTGCATGGGCAAATTGGATTGATGAGTCTCTTTTCCTGCTGTTTGACTTGATGATTATGACACTGCCTCCAAGCTGGAGCTTTCAGCTTTGTTGGCCTTCAGCAGCATATATCCCAGATGCTGATTATACTTTGGAAAAAGCAGTTTTGTACAGTACTGTGGCATACTACACATTAACTATTAATGCACTTGAAAGGGGTCATCAAAGACTGACCATAGACTGTAAGCAATAAAGAGAAACTTAAACATTTAATTTCTGCTGTTATAAGAGCACGAGGGGACCTGATCCAGACTACTGCAGGTAATTGCTTTTGGGATTGGCCGCAGCATTCATGAGGCTGTTCAGTTGCAATTTCATTTGAATTTCAAAACTGTGGTGACCACGAGTTCTCTGCAGCAGACTGTCGACGCTAACCTTGGCCACAGAATGACTCCCATTTCACCGAGCCTGAGTCAGCCCGCTGATGGCGGTGGGTAAATAGAAACAAAACGAGATCTGAAGGTCACAACATAAGAGCTGGGAACAGGAAAGGCCATTCAGCCCCTGGAGCCTGCTCCACTGCTTAATATGATCAAGGCCGATCTCACCTTGGCCTCAACTCCCCTTTCCTGCCTGCTCTCCACAACCCTTCAACCCATGACTAATTAAACTGTCTGTCTCCTCCTTAAATTTACTCAGTGTCCCAGCATCCATCGCACTCTGGGCTAATGAACTCCATAGAATCTCAATCCTTTGAGAGACGTAATTTCTCCTCATTTCTGTTTTAAATCTGCTTCCCCTCATTCGAAAACTATTGACTGCTCACTCGTGATTGCCTCACCCGGGAAAAGCATTCTCTCTATGTCTCCTTTAGCATCTTATGTATCTCAATTATATCTCCTCTCATTCTTAAACTGCTCAATCTTTCTTCATAAAATCAATCCCTCATCTCTGGGATCAACTAGTGAACCTTCTCTAAACTGCCTCCAGTACAATTACATCCCTCCTCATGTAAGGGGACCAAAACTCTGAGAGAAAGTGAGGGCTGCAGATGCTGGAGGTCAGAGCTGAAAATGTGTTGCTGGAAAAGCGCAGCAGGTCAGGCAGCATCCAAGGAGCAAGAGAATCGATGTTTCGGGCATAAGCCCTTCTTCAGGGCTTATGCCCGAAACGTCGATTCTCCTGTTCCTTGGATGCTGTCTGACCTGCTGCGCTTTTCCAGCAACACATTTTCAGACCAAAACTCTATACAGTACTCCAGTGCAGTCTCACTGATGCCTCAGTCAGTCGCAGTAACAATTCCTTACTATTGCACTCCATTCCTTTAGCAAAAAAAAATGCCAAATCTCCATTCGCCCTCCTCATCATCTGCAGTTCTTGCATATTAATTTTCTGTGATTCATGCATCAGTACACCCCAAATCCTTCTACACTGAAGCACTGTGAAGATTCTCTCCATCTGGATAATAATTGCCGCTCTACTCCTCTGATCAAAATAAATAACCTCACACTTATCTGCGTTAATCTTCATCTGCTGAATTTTGGGCTATTCCCCCTAATGACGGCGATACGGTGGCTCGGGGCAGGGGGGGGGGGCGACACGGTGGCTCAGTGGTTAGCACTGCTGCCTCACAGCACCTGAGTTCAATTCCAACCATGGGTGACTGTCTGTGTGGCGTTTGTACTTTCTCCCCGTATCTGTGTGGGTCGCCTCCCACAATCCAGAGGTGTGCAGGTCAGGTGAGCCAGCCAAGCTAAACTGCCCGTAGTGATAGGCACGTTAGTATGGCATAAATATAGGGTGGGGGAATGGGTCTGGGTGGGTTACTCTTCAGAGGGTCAGTGTGGACTTGTTGGGCTGAAGGGCCTGTTTGCATACAGTAGGGAATCTAATCTAACATATCCATTTATAAATTTCTTGTTTCTTCAATTGCAACTTACCTATTTTAGTGTCAAGTGCATATCTGGCTATAGTACTTTCTATCTCTGCAACCAAGAAATTAATCACATTGCATATTGTTGGGTTAAAAATCACACAACGCCAGGTTATAGTCCATCAGTTGTTGTAGTTCTGTTCGCCGAGCTGGGAACTTGTGTTGCAGACGTTTCGTCCCCTGTCTGGGTGACACCCTCAGTGCTTGGGAGCCTCCTGTGAAGCGCTTCTGTGATGTTTCCTCCGGCATTTATAGTGGCACAGAAGTTTTCTTGAATAAAGGCACCTAGGGTGCAGGTACATAGTTCCTTGAAACTGGATCACGGGTAGACAGGGTGTTGAGGAATGCGTTTGGCACGCTTGCTTTCATTGATCAGAGCACTGAGTCTAGGAGTTGGGATGTTATGTTACATCTGTAAAACACAGTGGTAAAGCCACATTTGGAATACTGAGTACAATCCTGGTCACTCTGCACAGAAAGGATGTAATTAAACTGGAAAGGGTGCAAAACAGATTTACAAGGATATTATCAAGAATGGAGAGTTTGTGTTATAAGGAGAGGTTGGATATGCTGGGGCTTTTATTTCCATAGAGCGTAAGGGGTGACCATATCGGGGTTTGCAAAATCATGAGGGGCACGGGTAAGGTAAATAACCAAGGCCTTTTCCCC
>NC_057727.1:60138508-60157495 GCF_004010195.1 Chiloscyllium plagiosum | reverse complement strand
GGGGGAATAGTTGGTTTTCCCTGGCAACTATGTCTGCAGGAACTGTGGATGGCTATAGCTTCTCTCAGATCACATGGGTCGTTGGAGTGGCAGTTAGAATCCCTGTGACAATGCTGTGGCTTTAAGAAGTTATTTTGTCCTTTTTTTTAAAGTGAGGTTTTAAGACAGAGGTGTAGAGGTGTCCACTTGGAATACCAGTAAAGTAAACAGCTTTCGAGGCCTTGGGGCTTTCTTTAAACGTTGGAACAATAGAAGCAGCCTGAAGATCACTCTCAGCCGAGTCATCTGGGAATATATTGAGGTGAGAAATGCCATCTTAAGTGCATATGAGCTAATACCAGCAGCTTATGGACAACGTTTCAGGAATCTGAGGAGGGACTCTGGTCAAACATACATTGAGTTTGAAAGGATCAATCAAAATAATTTTGATTCGGGCATTGAAAATAGATGAAACATACGATGCTCTTAGAGGGACAATTATCTTATAGGATTTCAGAAATTCACTTTCTGAAGTAGAGGGAACTCATATAGAACAGCAGAGATTTAAAACCGCAGGGTCAGCACCAGAAATGGCCAGTGATTATGAATTGATTCATAAATCAGAGATTGGCTTCCAATACCAATTTCAGTCTTGGGGATTTTTAAAAAAATAATTGCAGCCTGAATGGGTGTGGCCAGCTCTCACAGACCACCAGGTTTGTTAGTTTTTCTTTTAGTTTTAGGGTTAGCCTTTAACCAACTGTTGTTGGAGTCTCAGCAGGATATCGGTTGCTGGGGTTTGAAGAACTAGAAGCTGTTGTTTCCTTCTGTCAGCTACAGCTAGAAAGTGGGGGTTCTCTCTGCTGTTGGACTTCCTGTAAGAAAAAATTATTTTCTGAATTTGCCAAGGGGTAGGCTTATGGTTTGTTACTATATTAGAATAGTTAATTGGTAATAGTTACTGTATCTATTATTCTGTTAGGTTTTCCAATAGGGTTGTTATTCTAACTTCTTTTTGTTGTTGTATTTTAATGACATTGTTTGAATAAATTACGTTTTACTTAACATCGAGTCGTTTGGGGAGTTGAATTGCATTGAGAACACAGCATTTTACATTTTCCTTTGAAATAAGCAAACATTAGGGTTGAGGTTACCTACTTAAAATATTTTGAGGGGGTCTGGTCAAGTTCATAACGGCATTGAGCAGCACACAGTAGGCAGAGACTGTGATAGTAGCTTCAGAGAGGTGGTCACACTGAAGGTACGGTCAGGAAGATGGATAACTGCTGGGAGAGGTGGGCAGGTAATCCTGGGGTCTCCTGTGGCTCTCCCCTCAAAAGAGTATACTGTTTTGGAGACTGGGCATGAGGGAAGGGGAAGGCTGAGGTAGCTTCTCAGGAAAAATAGCAGCAGCAGCAGCAGCCAGGTCTTTGGCACCATGACTGGCTCGACTGTAAAGCAGGGTATGGCAAAGTCCAAATGAGTGACTGTGATCGGGGACTGTCCAGTCAGGGACACAGACAGGTGTTTCTGCGACAGCGAGTGGGATTCCAAAACAGCACGTGCCTCCCTGGTGGCAGGGTTAAAGACACCTTGAAGCATAGAGTCATAGAGTTTTACAGCGTGGAAACAGACCCTTCGGTCCAACCCATCCATGCCAACCACATATCCCAACCCAATCCAGTCCCACCTGCCAGCACCCGGCCCATATCCCTCCAAACCCTTCCTGTTCATATACCCATCCAAATGCCTCTTAAGTGTTGCAATTGTACCAGCCTCCACCACATCCTCTGGCATACATACACGTACCACTACCACCTTCTGCATGAAAAAGTTGCCCCGTAGGTCTATTTTATATCTTTCTCCTCCCACCCTAAACCTATGCCCTCTAGTTCTGGACTCCCTGACCCCAGGGAAAAGACTTTGCCTATGATTCTGGGTAATCCAAGATGGAGGACAGGAAAAATTTCTGGCTGTAAGAGCTGCTCTTTCTTTTTTTTTTGAGGTATTTTAGGTGCTGGAGGTGATTTCCTCAAATGCCAGGAGCAGCGATTATTGTTTTATATACAGTTGCATTGTTTTGGAACTTTGGAAAAAAAAAATTCAAAACAACAGTTTTTAAAAGGGAGAAGAGCAGACAAAGGAAGCACATGGTGAGGACAGTGCAGGGGAGGGAACCTGCACAGTACTGCCTTTGTTTTTGAATTCATGTGTTGCTGGACATTTGAGTGCATCTGGGAAAATTAACAAAGTGAATTTCACAATTAATCTTGGAAGAACCTGTTTGGGCGAAGTTCACAACACAGAATCAGATAAGTTAATCGTTGTTTTAAGTCTGTCCAAGAGAAAGGCTGCAGTAGTGATTACAGTGGGTTCTTTCTTTATTATATAGTTCTGTATCCAAATGGCTAGTTCTCCCTGTATTCCATGAGAGCTAACCTTGCTAATCAGTCTCCCATGGGGAACCTTGTCGAACGCCTTACTGAAGTCCATATAGATCACATCTACTGCTCTGCCCTCCTCAATCTTCTTTGCTACTTCTTCAAAAAAACTCAACCAAGTTTGTGAGACATGATTTTCCACACACAAAGCCATGTTGACTATCCCAAATCAGTCCTTGCCTTTCCAAATACATGTACATCCTGTCCCTCAGGATTCCCCCCAACAACTTGCCCACCACCGAGGCCAGGCAGTATAGCAATTTCTGAAAGGAGAACGTGAGCAGGCAGAGATCATTGTACACTTTGGTTCCAACGATATAGGTGGAAAAAGGAATGAGCTCCTGCAGATAGGCAGTTAGGCAGGACGTTCAAAAGTTGGACCTCAAGGGTAGTAATCTCTGGATTACTCCCAGGGCCATATGCTGATGAGAGTTGGAATAGGAAGATAGGGCAAATGAATGTGTGGCTGAGGAGCTGGTGCAGCGGCCAGGCGTTGGGATCATTGCATCATTGGGGTCTCTTTTCGGACAGAGGTGACCTGTACAAAAGGGATAGGTTGCACTTAAACTGGAGGGGGAGCCAAAAATCTGGCAGTGAGGTTTAGTAGAGCTACTTGGGAGGTTTTAACCTAGTCCGGCAGGGGGCAGGAGTTTAAGCAGTAATGGGATGAGAGAAGGTTGAGGCCGGTACAGAAGTTAAAGAGAGCAAGTTAAATAGAGCAGGGAGGAAAGAGCACAGCAGAGAACAAGGCAAGAGGTATGAATTAAACTGCACTTATTTCAATGCAAGAGGCCTGACAGGTAAAGCAGATGAAATTAGGGCATGGAAGGGAACATGGGTCTGGGATCATGGAATCTCTACAGTGTGGAAGCCATTCTGTCCATCACTGACCTTCCAGAGAGCATCCCACCCAGACCCATCCCACTTCCCTATCCCTGGAACATGGCTAACCTGTCTAGCCTGCACACTATCGTCAATTCAGAATGGCCAATCCATCCGACCTGCGCATCTTCGGAATGTGGGAGGAAATTGGAGCACCCACAGACAGGGGGAGAATGTGCAAACTCCATGCAGGGTGGGACCGAATCATGGTCCCTAGCATTGTGAGACAGCAGTGCTAACCACTGAGCCACTGTGCTACCCAGGATATCATAGCTGTTACAGAAACGTGGCTGAGGGAGAGCCAGGACCGGCAGCTCAATGTTCCAGGGTATACTTGCTGTAGAAAGGACGTAAAGGGAGCTAAGAGAGGAGGAGGAGTGACATTTTTGAGTAGGGAAAACACCATGGCAGCACTTATATTTCTGGAGAATCATCCAATGAAACTATTTAATTGGGGCTGAGAAATAAGACAGAGCATGTAACTCTGTGGCGGGGAGTGGGGGAGCACTTTGGGACCGATGACCATAATTCTACTCGTTTTTAAATAGTTAGGGGAAAAGATAGGCCTTGGTCCGCAGGTTAAAGTTTGAAATTGGGACAAGGCCAATTTTGATGGTATTAGAACAGGAGCTTGATTATGGGAGGCTGCTTGCTGTGAAAGGGACATCTGGCAAGTGGGAGGTTTTTCAAAAGTGAGATACTGATAGTTCAGAGACAGCGTGTTCCTGTTAGTGTGAAAGGAGTAGGGAACATCAGATGAGTAGGGATATTGAGCTGCACTTTTCCCCAGTTCCACTTCATCCTCCAGCTCATTCAACCTGCTCACAAAACGTACTCTTTGCCTATCAGGCATCAATGTACACAAGATGCAACAACTCAGAGATACGCACAGCCCTTTGGAAACCTCCCTCCCCTTCCGTCTGACTCCATCCCGTCTCCCAACCCCACCTCCTGTCATATATTCACTATCCCTCCCGACCTTCCACTCTCTGATTCTGTGCGTTCTATACTCAGCAAAGGTCTCAGTTTTGTACCTTAGCGATTTCTGGGTACGACTGACATTGAACTCTTCTACCGTCGTGTCTGCCTCTGTGTCTATTTCTTTGGACAAGAGTCCTCTCCCCGTTCCACAGACTCCTTCGACCACCTCCAACACTCTCCCTCCACCTGGACCCATCCCCTGACCTTTTATCTGCACTGACTGTACATTGAGAATCGTCAATGTGTGGTTGGTCCTCTTAATTTCTCCTATTTTCCCTCACCCATTCCAACCTATTCTCCCATGACTGCACTCAATGCTTTCAGATCTGACCCTGACTTTGCGATTAAGCCTGCTGATAAAGGTGGGACTGATGCTGTCTGGTGGACTGACCTCTAATTGAAGAGACTGAGAGCTAGCTCTTAGATACCTCCTCCTGATCCCCTTGGATCGTGACCCCACCATCGAACATCAGGCCATTCTATCCACCACGATCACAAACCTTATTTCATCTGGTGTTCACTTCCACTCCACCCCCCCCCCCACAGCCTTGAAGTTGATAGTCTCCCCATCCTGCACAGCTCGTTGCTACCTCCCTCTTAAAATCCACAAACAGGACTGCCTGGCCAAGCCCATTGTTTCTGTCTGCTCCTGCCGCTCAGATCTCATTAGAAAAAAAAAACCCAGCTCTGAGGAAGGGTCACCGGAACAGACATATTAATTCTGATTTCTCTCCTGCTGAGCTTTTCCAACAATTTCTGTTTTCCAGAAATTCTTTTGGTTTTTATTTAGAGATATTGAGGCTCTGGTCAAGGAGAAGGAGGCATATGACAGGTATAGGCAGCTGGTATGAAGATTAGATTCCCTACAGTATGGAAACAGGACCTTCGGTCCAACAAGTCCACACCGACCCTCTGAACAGTACCCACCCAGACCCATCCTCCTACCCTATATATTGACACACAATATGATCCTTTGCTATAAATTCTGTGTCCTATGATCCTGCCCCACTAGCTACCTGACGAAGGAGTAGTGCTCTGAAAGCTAGTGCTTCCAAATAAAGCTGTTGGACTATAACCTGGTGCTGTGTGATTTTTAACTTTATCTGAGGAAGGATGTTCTGGCTATGGAGGGAGTACAGTAAAGGTTTAACCAGACTGATTCCTGGATTGGAAGGAGAGTTACATGGAGGAGATTAAACTGGTTAGCCATATGTTCACTGGAATTTCGAAGAATGAGGAGGGGTCTTGTAGAAACCTGTGAAATTCTAATAGGACTGGACAGGATAAACGTAGGAAGATGTTCCCGATGACCTGGAAGTCCAGAATCAGGGATCCCAGTCTGAGGATACAGAGGGAGGCTACTTAGGACTGAGGTGGGGAGAAATTTCTTCACCAAGAGAGTGGTGAGCCTGTGGAATTCTCTGTCATGGAAAAGCATCAAGGTCAAAGCATTAAATATTTTCAGGAAGGATTTGGATATAGTTCTTAGGGTTAGAAGAATCAAAATGGGAATAGGCTATTGAGTTGGATGATCAGCCATGATCAAAATGAATGGCCATGCAGGCCCGAAGGCCTGAAAAGCCTATTCCTATTGCTATGTTTCAGTGAGCTAATTATTCTGCACTCTGCTCCTGTTTGCAGGGACCACACGCAGTCTGGAGAGCTGATGGACAGGTTACGAATCATCAAACGTAGACTGTCGATAACTCTACGCAGCAGACGGCCTCTTGATGACTCCCTCTCCCAGCTGGCTGAGCAGATCAGTTTGGAGGAGAATAACTCGAAGGACAATGGTGAGCAGTCAATCCCTTCCCCCCCCCCCCCCGACCCAGAGTGGGAATCCAGCTCTCCTCTCTGCTGACCCCCAGCTTCAATCAGGAACAGGTTGAAGGATAATAGAAAACGAGGTTGAGATGGCCAAGATGAGATTTTCAAGAAGGATTGGAAAAATAAACCAGGGAATTACAGACCTGGGAATCATATCCGTGTTTGGGAAACTATTGGAGAAAATTCTGTGGGACATAATTTATAGAGGCAAGATTTGGTCAGGGATAGCCAGCATGGCTTCGTCAGAGGGAGGGCCTCTGGAACAAACCTGGTGGAATTTTTCAGGGAGGTTACCAAAATGGGAGTAGAGTTAAGGTAATGCATGTGGATTTTAGCAAGGCTTTTGACAAGGTCCCACTGAGGAACTGATAGAGAAGGTAAAGGTACATAGGACCCAGGGTAACTTAGCAAGTGGATCCAAATTAGCTTGGTGACAGGGGACACAGACAGTGGTGAGACAAGGCTATTTGTGTGGCTGGAGCCCAGCTTGCAATGGTGCACCATATTGATTGCAGTATTCTAAATGGTGGAGGTGAGAATGAGAATATGGGGGAGGACGATAAATAAGTTTGTGGATGACACTAAGATTAGCCTGGGTGGTTGACAGTGGAGGAAGTGTATAGGTTACAGTAGGATAGAAACAGATTGGTCAGATAGGTATTTAACCCTGATAAATGTGAGGTCATGCACTTGAGTGCAATCTGGTTACTGCGCTATAGGAAGGATATAATTGCAATGGAAGGGGTGCAGAGACATTCGCCAGGGTGTTGCCTGGGATGGAACAGGTCAGCAATGAAGAGAGGCTGGATAAGCTCAGGTTATTTTCTTTGGAGCAGAAATGACTGAGGGGGGGGTACCTGACCGAGGGGTATAAGAATACAAGGGGCATGGACTGGGTGAAAAGAAAACAGCTGTTCTGCTTGGTTGAAGGGTCAGTAACAAGGGATCATCATTTTAATGTGAAAGGCAGGAGGTTGAAAGGGGATTTGAGGAAAAGACGTTTTGCCCAGAGGCTGCTGGGGGTCTGGAGTGCATTGACTGAGCGGGTGGTTGAGGCAGGAACCTCACAACCTTGAAAAAACCTACTTGGCTGAGCACTTGAATTGTCTTAACATTCAAGGCTGTTGGTCTAGTGTGGGAACGTGGGACTAGGAGAGATTGAGAGATTTTAGTCAGTGTAGACTCGGTGGACTGAAGGGTCTCTTTCCTACTGTATGATTCTATCCACATTATACTGCATCTGCCATGCACTTGCCCGATGTAGTGATTGGAACAAGGACAGGTTGATCTTATTGACTATGAACTTCTCGATTGGGGACTGTTAACCTGGGCCAATCAGGGAGCCCTGGGATCACGAACCATGCTCGCAGCTTTTCAATCGTCATCCCTGAGCTTGCTGAATGAACTCTCTGCATGTCCAACCACTTTGAAATGGGCATCCACAATGACCAAGAGCATTAAGCCCAAGAAAGGACCAGCTCTTCCCACAAGTCTGCAAGAGATGCTAGCAGTACGTTTTATCCTTGCTGGTGATCTGGGGCACTGTGCCACCAACGCAGCCAATGTCAGCATCCAACCCTGACCACCAGACATAATTCCTTGTCAGCATCTTCCATTTGGAAACCCCTGGATGACCCTTGTGGAGCTCAGCCAGTTCCGGTGGCAAGCTTTTGCTCGGGACAGTCCCTCTTGCTCCCCATAGTGACATACTATCTGGCCTCGCTGGGTCGAGAACGGTTCAGTTCTGGTTATGATGGCCTTTTCGTTTCCCACATCACCACCAGCTGTTTTAGTTTCACCAGCATGGTTATTTTTGTCTCCATAAAAGTCGGATATTGTCAGTGGTGACCGGAAGTGTGTCCAGAAAGCTTAAAACCAGAATGGATTCTTCCAGGGAGGCACCACTGGTGGTGTATCTGTCACTGGGAAGCGGCTCAAAACATCTGCATTTACTGCTTGGCCTCCTGGACAGTGTTCCAACTTGTAGTAGCACACACTGAGAATAAGGGCCCACCTCCGAATTCAACCAGAAGCTGTAGTTGGCACAGCCTTGTCTTCTTTAAGCAGCCCTAGCAGGGCTTTGTGGTCTGTTGCTGTTACAAATTTGTGTCCGTAAAAGGTATTGGCGGACTTTCCTCACACCAAAGATGACTGCCAAACCTTCCTTCTCTCTCCGGCCGAATTGGTGCTCTGCATTAGCCAAAGTCTGGGAAGCCAGCGCTATCGGGGGGGGGGGTTCCTTTCTGTTGGGTCACTGGGAAGAGGGCATTGCAGGTCAGCACCAGATCTTGCTTGGGATAGTAGGGGCCACCACCTTAGATTACGAGAGCTGCTTTTGCACTTCTTGGCTACGTGACCATTTCCAAAGCTGATCCTTTTTCAATAGCAGGTGTCAGGTTGCTGCCAAGATGGAGGCCAAGTTATGAACCTTTCGTAATAACTCACAAACCCAAAGGAAGACATAAGCTCTGGTACAAATGTAGAAGCCTCACTTTATCTTCCAATGGGGGTAACGCGTTCTTGTCAACTCTGTCACCCGAGTATGTCACCTAGGGTCCCTGGATCACACGCGTTTCCTTTCTGAGGTATGTGCCCATCTGGGAGAAATGTTCAAGCACTATGTCTAAAGTCTCCGAGTGCTCTTAATGGTCTTCCTGGTTATTAGTAAGTCATCCAGATAAATATCAATCCGGGGTAGACCTTATAAAATGTTCTCCATTGTCTGCTGGAAAAGGGCACAGGCTGACAATACCCCAAAGGTTAGTCCTGTATATTGGTACAAACACTTCTTGGGATTACTGTGGTAGGCTTCTGGGAACCCTCATCTAGTCACAATTGCGGGGTATGTCCAGCTTTGTGAAGGATAGCTGCCCCCCAACCCCCCCCCCCCACCCCGCCTCCCCCACAGCCAGTTTTGCACGTAAGTCCTCTATGCGAGGGATTGGGTATTCATCCAGCTGCGAGAAACAGTTTATCATTTGCTTAAAATCCCAAAACTAAGATGGACCTCGGCCAAATGGCTGAAATGGTCTTCAGGATCTGGGCTGAGCAGCTATTGAGGGAGTTGCCGGTACGCAGACTCAAGACGGCGGAAGAGTCCTATGAGTCCTACACCTGACTTGAGTAAGAGCACTTACAGGCCAGTATGTAGGAGAGTGCACACCCTGGAAAGTCCACGTACATGTGGAACAGTTAAAATTGCTTAGCATCCAACCCAACAAAAGAAGTGCCAATTGTGGTTTAAACAATCACCTGGTTCTCATGGAGGCCGGTGCCAATGCAGCTGTATCAATGTTTGCAGAACTAGCTTTTGACAAGATTCGCCCTGGACTGCAACCTTTTAAGTCTGCTCAACCCCCGTATGCCGGGGAATGATTACAGATTAAGTGTACGACTTCAGTTCCTATCTCCTGCGCAAAGCAGTTGATGCAGTTACCACTGATGGTCACAAGAGGCTGGAGCCCAAGCCTATTGGGGTGGAATTGGTTGGTATTGACTGGCTCAATACGTTTTGATTAGAAAACGGCTGCCTGAGTGAAGTCCTAATTAAATACCTGGACATTTTTCAGGAAGGCCGAGGGACTGGCTCTGAGCTGGCTGGTCAGAGCCCATCTACTGTGCACATGTAAATAAAGGGTAACTTGGTGACAATATACCAGCCTTTGTGCAGTTATTTCCCTCAGCCTGTCCAAATCACACTGCAACATCTCTGCAACCACCTCAAAGCTCAGCACCTCCCCCCGACTCAGGTTTCAAATATAGAGATCTTACATTTAGTTCCCTCATAGAACAGTACAGCACAGCCCAGGCTGTTCGGCCCACTATGTTGTGCCAAGCATTTGTCTTAATCTAAGATCAACCTAACCTAGACACCCCTCAATTTACTGCCATCCATGTGCTTGTTCAGTAGTTACTTAAATGCCCCTAATGTCTCTGACTCTACTACCACCACTGACAGTGCATTCCACGCACCCACCACTCTCTGCATAAAGAACCTACTTCTGACATCTCCCCTATACCTTCCTCATCGAAAGCATTAGTATACATTGTGAATGGTTGGGTTTCTATGGCACTTCACCAGTCATTGGCTGCCATTCCGAAAATGACCCACTTATTTCTACTCTTTGTTTCGTTTCTGCTGACCAGTTCTCTATCCATGTCAGTACATAATCCCCAATCCGAGAGGGTTTAATCTTACACATTCATCTCTTATGTGGGACTTTACTGAAAGCCTTCAGAAGATCCAAATAAACCACATCCAGTGGCTTCCCCTGATCAACTCTACAAGTTACACCTTTGAAGAATTTCAGTAGATTGGTCATGCATGATTTCCCATTTGTAAATCCACACTCATTCTGTCTAATCCTGCCACTGCCTTCTAATTGCTCTGCTATTAAATCTTTGATAATGGTGTTTAGCATTTTGCCTAATACCAACATGAAGCTGACCAGTCCGGAATTCCCAAATTTTTCTCAAGCTGTTTTTTTTAAATGAAAGGGTCACATTAGCTATCGTCCAAACCGTAGGAACTGTCTGTAGAATCTTGGAAAATAACCATCTACATTTTGAGTCTAAGTCATTCGTTTCTACCGTGAACAGCAACGCACTCAATACTGAACCCAGTGACTTCGTTGCAAACAGCTTTTCTATGGCAAACACATCTATCAAACGATGAGCTTTTATGGCCTGTCACGGAATCAATTTTGGATCCAACTTGTCACTTTCTCTTGGATCCCCATGAGTGTTCATTTTCTGAGCAGCTTGCTGTGTGGAGACCTCTCGAAGGCCTTGCTAAAGACCATGGAGACTACACTGACTGTTAGATCTTCATCAACATTTCTCATTCCTTTATTGCCCCTTCAGTAAGTTAAATCAAGTTAGTCTGACTCAGCCTTCCCTTAAATCAGTGCTGACTATTATAATTAATTTTTAAATTAAGATTAATCTTCACTAGAGTATTTCCCCAACATTTTCCCACTGTCGAGGGTACAAAATTGTCTGGTTTTTCCTCAGTGCTGCAGTCCCTCAGCACCAGGCCGATAGCCAGACGGATTGGAAAATGATGGTCATTACTCCGACTGTTCCGTCCCCTGTTCCTCTTCGCAGCCTGGGATACATTTCATCTGGGCCTGGTGGCTTATTCAAATCTCAAAAGAACGAAATCCCTTTACATTTCTATTCCATTTATTTATGTCAATATTTTCACAATCCTCCTGATGGAGCACGATATCTGTATTGTGTCCCTTTCTGTTCATTCACTTATGGGGTTTGGGTGTCACTGACTGATCCAGTATTTGTTGTCTGTCCCCAGTTGGCCTCAAGAAGGTGGCAGTGAACTACCTTCTTGAACCGCTGCAGTCCATGCGCTGTAGGGAGGGAATTTCAGGATTTTGACCCAGCGACAGTGAAGGAATGGCGATATATTTCCCAAGTACTTCTGGCTAATGTGTGACTCCAGACCAGAACCATCACCATGGAAAAGGTGCTGGGAAAACTATCGGACTTTAAGACTGACAAGTTCCCCCATATTGTGATGTTTTAGAAATGGCAGCACAGCTAATGGATGCCTTGGTTTCAGTCTCCCAAAATATCTCAGGTTCTTGTAGGCGTCCAAAGGATTGGAAAATGGCAAGTGTAAACTTTATTCAAGAAGAGAGGAAAGCAGAAGGCTGGATGCTATCATTAGCCTAATGTCTGTGGTTGGGAAATTGCATGAATTGTGGAGTTTGTGACAGGATAATTAAAAAAATCATAAATGTGATCAGGCAGGTTCGGTATGGTTTTGTGAAAGGGAAATCATGTTTTACTAATGAATGTAACATTTTCGAAAGAAAAAGGGGGTCATGGAGACTGTCAAACCCTGTTGTATCCCCATGGCAATGCCCTGACCAATCAGAATCTCCTGCCGGGTCTGAGAATTAAGATTGACAGTTAACTGCTCTTGCTGCATCATCCTTGGCAATTATAGCACAACCATTCAGCACTCTCTTCTTATTTTGTTTAAAATGCTGTCTTTTTTTTTTCTCTTCAAGCCTTGTATTCTAGCTCTGACGAATGTAAGATGAAAAAATTCCAACTTCTTGTCTCCTTTTAGCAATGTTTAAGTTCATCAAGCGTTTATTGAACTAATCTGTTAGAATCTCTACTGGGGTAACATCCATGGTGAATTGAGGGGAATTGATAGACCGGCTTGGATTTCCAAAAGGTGTTTGAGAACATACCGTGTCAAAGCTTTCTGTTTAAGATAAGAGTAAGTGGTGTCGGAGATAATGCATCAGCGTGGATCAAGGATTGTTTAGCTATCAGGAAGCAGAGAGTGGGGAGAAATAGGTCTTTTTGGGATTGGCAAATTATAACCAATGGAACGCTGATCAGTGCCAGATCATCAACTGTTTATAGTCTAGGTCAGTGTGTTGGGGAAGACAGAACACATGGTATTCAGGTTTGTTGACGAGACCAAGAGATAGGAAAGGGCGTTGTCAAGATGAACCGGAGAATCTGTAATGAGATATAGTCAGGTTAAATGCAGGATGGAAGAGAATGCAGGGAGTTGCCATTTTGGCGGGAAGAATGGAATATCTGCTTAAATGAAGAGGAGTTACAAAACCTGAGGGATCTAGGTGTCCTGCCATCACAAATCACGTGAAGTCATGTGTTACTACAGAAAATAATGAGGAAGAATAATGGAATGTTGTTGATTGTGAGCGTATGGGTGGGTTGCGCTTCGGCGGGGCGGTGTGGACTTGTTGGGCCGAAGGGCCTGTTTCCACACTGTAAGTAACCTAAATGTAGGGAAGCTTTACTCCAGCTGTACATGGCCTTAGTTTGACCACATCTGAAGGACTATCTTCTCATAATTTGGACAAGGATATAATTGTGTGCGAAGCAGTACAGACAAAATTTATTTGAGTCATTCCTGAGGTGATTGGCTAATGAAGAATAAGATAAAAAGGATGAAATGTGATCTTATTGCAAAGTATAAGATCTCTAAGAAACTAGACAGGGTAGACCGTGGAGGATGTTTACTTTTATTTGGACACTGTTTAAGAATAAGCATCTCTATTAAGTCAGAGATGAGGGTGGTTAGAGAGTTGTATTCCTCAGAGGGTAGTGAAGGCTGGGCCTTTACATTTATCCAAGAGTGTGTTTGTTAGATTTATGATAGGAAAGGGAGTTGAGCATTATGGGGTTGTGTGGGTGGGAGGTAAATTGAAGAAGGTCAGCTAGGCCAATGGACTGAGGAGTGGCAGATGGAGTTTAATTTACATAGATGTGAGGTGCTGCATTTTGGAAAAGTAAACCAGAGTAGGACTTACACACTTAATGGTACCGGCTTTGGCAGTCTTGCTGAACAAAGAGACCTTGGAGTGCAGGTTTATAGTTCCTTGAAAGTCAAGTTTTAGGTGGATAGGATAGTGAAGAAGGAGTTTGGTATGTTTTCCTTTATTGGTCAGAGCATTGAGTATAGGAGTTGGGAAGTCATGTTGTGGCTGTACAGGACATTGGTTAGGCCACTTTTGGAATATTATGTGCATAGAACATAGAACATAGAAGAGTACAGCGCAGTACAGGCCCTTTGGCCCTCGATGTTGCGCCGATCCAAGCCCACCTAACCTACACTAGCCCACTATCCTCCATATGCCTATCCAATGCCCGTTTAAATGCCCATAAAGAGGGAGAGTCCACCACTGCTACTGGCAGGGCATTCCATGAACTCACGACTCGCTGAGTAAAGAATCTACCCCTAACATCTGTCCAATACCTACAACCCCTTAATTTAAAGCTATGCCCCCTCATAATAGCTGACTCCATACGTGGAAAAAGGTTCTCATGGTTAACCCTATCTAAACCCCTAATGTGCAGTTCTAGTCTCCTTCCTATCGGAAGGATGTTGTGAAACTTGAAAGGGTTCAGAAAAGATTTACTAGCATGTTGCCAGAGTTGGAGGATTTGAGCTATAGGGAGAGGCTGAACAGGCTGGGGCTGCTTTCCCATTGGAGGCTGAGGGGCCTTAGAAAATCATGAGGGGCATGGATAAGATAAATAGACAAGGTACTTTCCCTGGGGTGGGGGAGTCCAGAATTAGTAGGCATAGGTTTAGGGTGAGAAGGGAAAGATATAACAGGGACCTAAGGGGCAACCTCTTCACACATGTATGGCATGGGCTGCCAGAGGAAGTGGTGGAGGCTGGTACAATTACAGCATGTAAGAGGCATTTGGATGGGTATATGAATAGGAAGGGTTTGGAGGGAGATGGGCCAAGTGCTGGCAAATGGGACTAGATTGTGTTGGGCTATCTGGTCAGCATGAACGAGGTGAACCAAAGGGTGTGTTTCCATTTTGTACTTCTCTATGATTCCATGACTGTGACGAGATCAAGCACAATTCTCTTGAATAGTGGAGCAGGGCTGCAAAGGCTGCAGGCCTACTCCTGCTCCTAGCCTATATGTTGCTATGTGGTTGACTCTGATTTGGCCAACTTGGCGAGCCACTCAGTTCAAGGGCAATTAAGGATGTGCAATAATTGATAACCACATGCTAAGGAATAAATAACGGAGAAAACAAAGTCATCTCAACCCTTATGGAGTTTTGTCTCCGTACTAAATGAAGGATATGATTGCATTGGAAACACTTCAGGAAGAGTTCACACAACTGATTCCTGTGATGAAAGGTGTTATCATAGAATTGCTACGCTGTAGAAGGAGCCTATTGTGCCTGCATTGGTTCTATAACACAGTGGCAATCTCCTGCCTTTCCCACTGTCTCTGTGCACCATTTCTATCCAAATAATCATGCAAAACCCCCTTGAATGACTCAATTCAACCTGCCACCATATTTCCAGGCATTGCTCTCATTTACAGGACAGGCTGGGCCAGTGTCCATTGGAGCTTAATGAGAGTAAAGCCTTTGGCAAGGTTCGGCATAGTAGACTAATTAGTAAGGCTAAATCCAGTGGTATTCAGGGAGAGCTCGCCAATTGGATACACATTTGGCTTATCGATTGGAGAGAGAGTGTGGCAATCGAGGGTTGTTATTCAGACAGGAGGCCTGTGACCAGCGGTGTTCCACCGCGATCAATGCTGGGTCCACTGTTGTCCATCATTTATACAAATAATTTGAATGAAAATTTAGGCAGCATGCTTTGTAAATTTGTGGATGACTCAAAATTTGTGGTATAGTGAGTAAAGAATTCAGTAAAAAAAAAGGTATCTAAGATTACAAAAGGATCTTGATCAATTGGTCCGGTGGGGTGAGGAGTGGCAGGTGGAGTTTAATTTGGGTTAATGCTGGGTATTGCATTTTGGTAAATCAAACAAGGGCAGGATTTGTACAATTAATGGTAGGGTCTTGGGTCGAACAGAGAGACTTAGGGGTTCTGGTTCATAATTCTTGGAAAGTTGCATCACGAGTAGACAAGGTAGTTAAGAAGGGATTTAGCACGCTCGCCTTCATTGCTCAGATCTTTGAGTGTAGGAGTTGATTATATAGAGGTTGTACAGGACATTGCTGAGACCACTTTTGGAGTCTGTGTACAGTTCTGGTTGCCCTGCTGTTGGAAGGATATTATTAAATTGGTGAGGGTTCATAAAAAATTTTCAGGATATTACTGGGACTGGAAGGTTTGTTTTGTCAGGATAGATAGATAGGATAGGCTGGTACATTTTTCACTGGAGTATAGGAGGTTGAGAGGTGACCTCATTAGAGGTTTATAAAATCGTGAGCGGCATAGCCAAGGTCTTTTCCTTAGGGTGAGTGAGTTCAAAACTAGGGAACCTATTCTTAAGGTGAGAGGAGAAAGATTTAAAAGGGACCTGAGTGGCAACATTTCACACAGAGGGTGGTTTCTCTGTTGAATGAAAGTTGTAGATACAGCTACAGTTATAACGTTTAAAAGATGTTTGAACAAGTCCATGAATAGGATAGGTTCTGAGAGATATGGGCCAAATGCAAGCAAGTGGAACTAGTTTCGTTTGGGAAACTTGGTTGGCATGTATGAGTTAGATTGAGGAATCTGTTTTGGTGCTGAACGACTCTATAACATATGATCCACTTTGACGGGGTGGATGCTGAGATGATGTTTTCCCGAGAGAGTAGAATAAAGGGATGCCATTTAAGAAGAAGGGTCTCCCATTCAAAAGGTTTGTTAAAAATTCCCTGAGATGGTCATGTGGAACTCTCGTTGAGTCTGCGTCATAAATATTTGCAGGGCTGGGTTCGAGACTTTTTAAGTGACCAGGTGGTCAAGAGTGGTGGGGTTGTGGTGGAAGGCAGGAAAGTGAATGTTGAGATTGAGACCAGCCAGAGTCTAGTCAAATGGCAGAGCGGGTTTGAAGGGCAGAGTGACTTACTGCTGATTCTTGTGAGGTCTTCTGTGACAAGAGTGGTTCCCCTTGGAGAGACTGTAGAGCTTTAGAGACTCATGTTGTGTCAAAGCTGTGAGCATCGATGGTTTATCAGTTAGCTTGGCATTGATTTCATAAAAAGGGTCCACTTTTATCAAATGTATAACCCTGTTCCCTATTCATTAAACGTCAGGCTATTTTAATGATACAAAGGGGAGGGCAATAATTGGTATTTCATAGGAACACTTATTAAAAAAGATTTCTGTGACCTGTGGGCCCCACAGAGCTTAGAGTGTGTGTATTATCCCTCCATAACACAACATCTTCTCGTTTAAAATCTGCTGTGTTTGATGTTAGAACTTTATGGGGTTTTTGTCTTGTAGGTTGAATTTGGTCTTTTCAAAAGGTCACTAAGAGGAACCTCATGTTATGGCATTACCCCCTGCTACTCTCCGCTCAACACCTCTGCCCACTCCTTGGGTGGGGGGGGAGTTGGTGACGCGGGGGCTCTCCATCGCAGTTGTCACAGACTGCGGTCCCATACAACAAAGGGATAAGATGCTTCATGGACTTCAGAGCTTTCTACATCTTTGAGGAATCTGATGACACAAAGATAGGTAGGAAAGTGAGTAGTGAATAGTATATAAAGAGCCTAAAAAGGCCTATTGAGAGGTAATGCAAGTGGGCAAAGCTATCACAAATGGAGTACAAAGTGGGAAATTATTCATTTTGCCATAAAGAATAACAAAGAAGCTTATTATCAAATGGCGAGAGGCTGCAGAGCTCGGAGATGCAGAGAGATTGGGGTGTACTAGTGTATGATTCACAGAAAGTTAGTAAGCAGGTACAGCAAGTAATCAGGGAAACCCATAGAATGTTATGGGCAGTGTTATAGCACAGAGAACCCCAGCAGTTCAAAGTTCTTTGAAGTGTGTGTCATATATAGACAGGATTTGGAGATGCCGGTGTTGAACTGGGGTGTACGAAGTTAAAAATCACACAACTTGGGCTATAACCTGGTGTTGTGTGATATATAGACAGGGTTAAGAAAGAGTTTAGCACGCCTGCTTTCATTGCTCAGACTTTTAACAATATGAGTTGGGACGATATGTTGAGGTTGTACAGGATGTTGGTGAGGCCTTTTCTGGGGTATTGTGTCCAATTCTAGTCATCCTGTTATAGAAAGGATATTATTAAACTGGAAAGGGTTCAGAAGAGATTTGAAAGGATGTTGCTTGGAATAGAGGGTTTGGGTTATAAGGAGAGGCTAGGACATTTTTTCACTGGAGCGTATGAGGTTGAGGGGGTGGCCTTAGAGAGGTCTATAAAATCATGAGGGCTATAAAGGTGAATGGCAGGTGTCTTTCCCCTTGGGTGGAGGATTTCAACACCAGGAAGCATATTTTGAAGGTGAGAGGAGAAAGATTTAAAAAAAGGCACGAAGGGCAATCTTTTGCACAGTGTTTCATGTGTGGAGTGAGCCTCCAGAGGAAATGGTGGATGCAGGTACAGTTACAAAGTTTAAAAGACATTTAGATTACTTACTTACAGTGTGGAAACAGGCCCTTCGGCCCAACAAGTCCACACCGACCCGCCAAAGCACACCCACCCAGACCCATTCCCCCCTACACCTAATACTACGGCCAATTTAGCACGGCCAATTCACCTAACCTGCACATCTTTGGACTGTGGGAGGAAACCGGAGCACCCGGAGGAAACCCACGCAGACACGGGGAGAATGTGCAAACTCCACACAGTCAGTCGCCTGAGGCGGGCATTGAACCCGGGTCTCTGGTGCTGTGAGGCAGCAGTGCTAACCACTGTGCCACCGTGCCGCCCACGGTGTACAAAATTGTGAGGGGTAGAAATGGAGTAGACAGGAGGAAACCTGTTCCCCTTGGCAGCGTTCAAAAACCAGGGTCATGCATTCGAGCTAAGTGGCAGAAGGATTGCAAGGTATGTGAGGAAAAACTTTAAAATGCAAAGGGTGATGGGTGTCTGGAATTCACTGTCTGGGTTGGTGGTGGAGGCAGAGATCCTAAATTCTTTTAAACTGTCCCTGGATCTGCACCTAAAGTGTTGTAGGGCTATGGGCTATGTGCAGAAAGATGTGATTACAAAGGGCGCCTTGAGTTGGTATGGACAAGATGGCCGAATGGTGCCCTTCTGTACTGTAACATGTCTATGCTTCTCTGAATGAGCATTTGAAAATAAGGGCATCCCTCAACCAGATCTAGTGTAGGTCAGCTAGCAGACGGGTGATGGTTTAACAGGACTTGGGGTGTGAGGGGGCAACAGCGTTTTGCGGGAAGGTATGTGAGTGACCAGGAAGGGAGGGTGGAGGAGATGTTGTCAGAAGTGAGAGTTTCAGCAGCAGAGCCAGGTTAAGAATGGCAAAGGAGGACTGTTGTGAAGGAGGGGGTAGGTAGTCTGAGCGATAGAGGGGATCGGAACACAAGAAACTGGGCAGCAATTTGACAGGCCTGTCGAACTTGCTCTGTCATTCAGTACTGTCATGGCTGACCTTGGGCTTT
>NC_057727.1:60133119-60138008 GCF_004010195.1 Chiloscyllium plagiosum | reverse complement strand
CTGTTCCTATTTATTATGGTCTTACGATGTCTCTGTACCATGTTCCCAGCTCCGAGTTGTATATAACCTGAGAATCAATCACATAGACTGGCAGATAAAAGGGCTCTGTCATTGTAACTAGTCACTAATCCAGAGATCAAACACATTATTGCCAGCAAAAGCAACACCTGTACATCCCCTCAGCTCCAAAGCATCTGTAACTCTGTAATTACTGCTTGTTCAAACAGTTGTTCAGATGATGCCTGGTGTTGGTATCAAATTACTTGATTTTCAATACTGTAACCACTTTTTCAAACACTGATTTTTAAAATCAGTTATTTCTCATTTCAGTCCCAAGTTTTTAAAAACACGAAATAAAAAGAAACAGTCTTTACACCAGACTAACACTTTTTAATTTACAAGGAACAAGGCACTTGACTGGTGTCACTGAATCTTCAACACTTTCAGAGGAAGGTCACATTACCTGGTGTTGTAGCTGCAAACAATTGTTTTGAACACAGACAGGACAATAGCTACAGGGGCCTCAATGCCACCCATGTTTGTGAATTGAAATCCCACTTGAAGGCCTCATCATCACAAGTGGAGGGTTTTAAAAGGGAAGTCTGAATCCACACCACTGTTTTCAACAAAAGAGAATTCAGCCTGTCATAACTGATTCACAAAGAAATCCTGGCATGGCAAGTGACTGGCTGCATACCAATAAAAAATGTAACTGTTACTTGGCTAAAATAACCTTAAATTGCACTCTGCAGTTTTTTGTTCCCAATCTAGACTTATTTGTGTGCTATTTTCAAGAAGGGGAAGGATAGTTTGCCTTTGATGCATTTTTAAAATAATCTTTGATCTCTGATTATGTAAGTTTTTTTGCTGTAAGCTAATTCTTTATTTGTTACCTGAGGTATTTGGCTTCTTATTTTTGGTATTGAGCTAATTACAGTCTTATATATTCACTTATATATAAAATCAGTAATATCATCTCCGTTTTTAAAATGAAAACTCTGCTGTGAACAGTGGAGGAGGGAAAGAAGTCAGCTCACCTTCTAACAGTAAGGTCACATCTAGACCTTGCTGTATGCAGTCACAGAGTCAATGAGTAATCCAGCATGGAAACAGGCCTTCGGCTCAAACTGTTCCATGCTGACCATGGTGCCCACTTAGCTAGTTCCAATTACCAGCATTTGGTCCATATCCCTCGAAACCCTTCCCATCCATGTACCTATCCAAACGTTTTTTAAATGTTGCTATTGTACCTGCCTCAAACACTTTCTCTGGCAGCCCATTCCATATATGCACCACTCTGCATGAAGAAGTTGCCCCTCAGGTCCTTCTTAAATCTTTTATTATCACCTTAAACATATGCCCTCTAGTTTTCAATTCCCCATCCCTGGGAAAAAGAATATATGCATTCATCCCATCTATGCCCCTCACGATTTTATACACCTCAATAAAGTCACCTCTCATTCTCCTACGTTCCAAGAAATAAATTCCTATCCTGGCCAATCTTTTCCTGTAACTCAGGCATACTAGTCTTGGCAACATCCTTGTAAATCTTCTTTGCACCCTTTCCAGTTTAACCATATCTTTCCTATAAAAGGGTGACCCAAACTGTACACAATACTCAAAGTGCAGCCTCATCAATGACTTATACAACCGTAACAGAATATTCCAACTCCTATACTCAGTGCCTTGTCCATGAGGCCAGCATGCCAAATGCCTCCTTCACTCTGTCTTTCTGTGACACCGCTTTCAAAGAACTATATACTTGTACTCCTAGGTCCCTCTGTTCCACATCATTCCTCAGGACCTTACCATTTACTGTATAGGTCCTAGTTCGGTTTGATTTTCCAAAGTTCCATACCTCAGATTTATTCATAATGAATTGTATTTACCAATCCTCAGCCCACTTCCCTAGCAGATCAAGATATCTCTGTAATTTTTGATAACCTTCCTCGCTATCAATGATACCTCTTAATTTTGTATCATCTGCAAACTTGCTAATCACGCCCTGTACCTTCACATCCAGATCATTTATGTAAAGAACAACAAAAGTTCCAGCGCTGACCCGTGTGGCACACCATAGTCACAGGCCTCCAGTCTGAGAAACAACCTTCAACCATCACCCTCTGCTTCCTACCATTGAGCCAATTTTGAAACCATTTAGCTAGCTCTCCCTGAATCCAATGCAATCTAACCATCATGAGTCCTGACCTTCCCCTCTCTGAGACTGAGCGTACTGTCCTTGCCGAAGAACTCAGCTTCAGACCCTTACTCCCCACCTTAATGAATTTCGGGCTCATCATGAAATCGGACTGCTTTTCCGCAGCCTCCATCACTGCACACACTTTTCCAGCAGGAATCCCCCTCCCTGTTCCACTGATCCCTTCATCCATCTCCAGTATTCACCGTCCACTTGGACCCCTTCCTCTAGCCTCTTACTTGCCCTTGATCTTTTCATGAAAACTGCTCCTCTCACCCACTCTCACCTGTCACCTTCTGAAATTGCTGCACTTTGCGTTCTCAGGTCCAACATGAACTATGTTATCACACCCGCTGGCAAAGGTGGTGCTGTTGTGGTCTGGTGCACTGATCTTTACCTTACAGGGACTCTTGGACACTTCTTCCTACCAATTTCCTGAACCATGATCCCACATCTGAATTTCGAGCCATTGTTGCCAGGACTGTCACTGACCTCAATACCTCTGGAGATCTTCCCTCCCACGGTCTCCAACCTTATAGTCTCCCAACCCCAGACAGTCCACTTCTACCTCCTTTGCAAAATCCACAAACCAGACTGTCACAGTAGACACATCGTATCAGCCTGCAGCTGCCCCTCCGAGCTCATTTCCTCCTACATTGACTCCTTTATCTCTCCACTTGTCAATTGATTGATTGATTTATTTATTGTCACATGTAACAAAGTATGAGCAGTACAGGCAGATCATAGTAAGCAAGCATTAATATATTAAAAGACTCAGACAGAGGCATGTAGGTTACAGCGTGAGCAGGATCAGCATTATCTGAGGATAGAGTAACCATTTAGGGTGAAGGGCTGATGCCTGAAACATTGACTCTCCTTCCCCTCTGATGCTGCCTAGCCTGCTGTGCTTTTCCAGGGCCACACTTTTCAACACTGACTCTCCAGCATCTGCAGTCCTCACTTTCTCCCAGACCATTCACCAGTCTAATAATGGCTGGGAAGAAGCTGTTCCTTGAACCCGTTGGTGCATGTATTCAGGCTCCAGTATCTTCTGCCTGTTGGAAGAGATTGTAGGAGATCATTACTGGAGTGCGATGGGTCTTTGATGATGTTGGCAGTCTTTCCACGGCAGCGAGCGGTGTAAATGGAATCTATGGATGGAAGGTAAAAACAAGGACTGCAGATGCTGGA
This sequence comes from Chiloscyllium plagiosum, assembly GCF_004010195.1. NCBI lineage: Eukaryota > Metazoa > Chordata > Chondrichthyes > Orectolobiformes > Hemiscylliidae > Chiloscyllium > Chiloscyllium plagiosum. The sequence continues at coordinate 60,134,620 of NC_057727.1, read as the reverse complement.
AACCAGAGTCTAGATTAGAGTGGTGCTGGAAAAGCACAGCAGGTCAGGCAGCATCCGAGGAGCAGGAGAATCAATGTTTTGGGCAAAAGCCTTTCATTTGGAATACTCCTGATAAAGGGCTTTTGCCCAAAACGTTGATTTTCCTGCTTCTCGGATGCTGCCTGACCTGCTGTGTTTTTCCAGCACCGCTCTGATCTAGACTCCATGGATGGAAGATTGACCTCTGTAATGGTCTGGGTTGTGCACACAAACCTCTGTTGTTTCTTGCAGTCCTGGGTAAAACAGTTACCATACCAGGCTGTTACGCACCAAGTCAGCATGCTTTCAATGGTGGAACTGGAGACGTTGGTGAGGGTCATTATGGACTGAGCTGCCTGAGAAAGGAGAGGCGTTGTTGCTGCATCTGCAGGGGAAGTCCAGGACAGATTATCAGTATCGTCATTCTGAGAACTTGACGCTCCCCACCCTCTCAACCAAAGTTGGAGGTAAAGTGGACAGCAAAGAATAGAATGGGATCTTGATCAGATGGGCCAATGGGCCAAGGAGTGGCAGATGGAATTTAATTTAGATAAATGTGAGGTGCTGCATTTTGGAAAGGCAAATCAGAGCAGGATTTATACACTTAATGGTAAGGTCCTGGGGAGTGTTGCTGAACAAGCAGATCTTGGAGTTTAGGTTCAGAGTTCAAAGTTGGAAACAGAGTCACAGGGAGATAGGATAATGAAGAAGGCATTTGGCATGCTTTCCTTCATTGGTCAGAGCATCAAATGTAGGAGTTGGGAGGTCATGTTGCAGCTGAACAGAACATTGGTTAGGCCACTTTTGGAATTTTGTGTGCAATTCTGATCTCCATCCCACAGGAAGGATGTTGTGAAACGTGAAAGGATTCAGAAAAGATTTATAAGGATGTTGCCAGGGTTGGAGGATTTGAGCTATAGGGAGAGGCTGATTGGCTGGGGCTGTGTTCCCTGGAGTGTTGGAGGCTGAGGGGTGACCTTGTAAAGGTTTATAAAATCATGAAGGCCATGGATAGGGTGAATAGACAAAGTCTTTTCCCTGGGGTGGGGGAATCCAGAACTAGATGGTGAGAGGGGAAAATTTAAATGGACCAAGGGGCAACATTTTCACACAGAGGGTGGTGCATGTATGGAATGAGCTGCCAGAGGAAATGGTGGAGGCTGGTACAATTACAACACTTAAAAGGCATCTGGATGGATATAGGTAGAAGAAGGGTTTAGCGGGATATTCGCCAAATGCTGGCAAGTAGGATTAGATTACTTTAGGATTCCTGGTCAGCATGGATTACTTGGATTGAAGGGTCTGTTTCCATGCTGTACATCTCTATGACTCAATGACTCTATGAATAGCGATGGGCATCCACATGGGTTTAGATTAGAGCAGTGCTGGAAAAGCACAGCAGTCAGACAGCATCCGAGGAGCAGGAAAATCGACGTTTTGGGCAAAAGCCCTTCATCAGGAATGAAGGCAGGGAGCCTCCAGG
>NC_057727.1:60114008-60130747 GCF_004010195.1 Chiloscyllium plagiosum | reverse complement strand
AGTGTGTTGGAGGCGGGTAAAGGGGTCCTCGGAAGGTGGGCGGGATTGTAAAAGTAAGCTCGGAGGTGGAGGGGGCGGAAGAAGTGTTCGATGTCACAATGCGTATTAAATTCATTGATGTGTGGACGGAGGGGGATAAAGGCAAGGCCTTTGCTGAGGACTGATCGTTCGTCCTCAGCGAGGGGATCCACTTACATCCACATGGGTGCAAGTTATGCCTGCCTCTTTATGGAATATGTGGAACAATCCTTGGTTCTGTCCTACTCTGGTTCCTGCCCAAAACTCTTTCTTTCAGTACGTCAACAACTGTTTCAGTGCCACTTCATGCTCCCAACTGGATCTTGAAAAAAATGTTAATTTTGCCTCCAATTTCCACCCCTCTATAACTGTTACATGGTCCATTTCCAACAGTTCCCTTCCTTTACTTGACCTCTCCATCTCCATTTTTGGGAATAAACTGTCCAATGCCATCTATTACAAATCCACTGACTCCTATAGCTCCCTTCACGACAGCTCATCATACCCCATGTCCTGGAAGGACTCCATCCCATTCTCCCAGTTCCTTCACCTACGTCATACGTGTTTGAATAATGCCACCTTCCAAAACAGCGCTGCTGCCAAGACTTGCTTCTTCCATGAGCATGGTTTCTCATCCACTGTGGTTGACAGGGCCCTTAACTGCATCTGACCTATCACCCATGCTTCTGTGCTTGCTCATTTCCCTCACTCACAACAGCGTGATTGGGTGCCCCTTGTTCTCACTTTTTATCCCACCAGTTCTGCATTCAAAGGATCATCCTCCACTGTTTCAGACAACTCCAGCAGAATGTTACCATGAAACACGTCTTCCCATCACTCCTCTGTTTGCATTTCACAGGGATCATTCACTCCTGGACACCTAATCCATGCCTCAATGAGCATTAATACACCCCTTCCCATGTAACTGCAGAAGGTGCAACAACTACCCCTTCACTGCTCCCCACCCAAAATTCTAAGCAGTCTTTCCAGGTGAAGCTGCATTTCACCTGTACCTCCTCCAATCTGGTCTATTGCTTTCGTTGCACCCAATGTGGCCTACTGTACATTGGAAAGCCAAATGCAGACTGGGTGACCGCTTTGCAGCACACCTCTGGTACATGACCCCAACCTTGCTATAGCTGGTCATTTTATAAACAGCATGCCCACTTGTCTGTCCTTGGCATGTGGCAATGCTCTTGCAAATCTCATCTTCAGACTAGGCACTTTAAACCTTCTGGACATAAACTTTAGTTCAACACCTTCAGTTTGTGAACTCACTGCCATTTCTTCTCTTTCTTTTAGCTTTACTTGCTGTATTCTCTGTCACCGTGTCCTCTTTCCCCTCCCCCCACTCCAATGAGACTATCTGTTCTTTCCAGTTTGACTGTTGTACACGCCATTGTTCTGTCATTCCTACATTAAATCTGCACTATCAATACCCTTTCTCCCCACCGCTCCACACCCCACCTCCCTCTCCCACTATTGCATGTTAGCTCTGAAGAAGAGTCATCTAGACTCAAAACGTTGGCTTGCTCTCTCTCCACAGTTGCTGCCTGATCCACTGTGATTCCTGGCTTTTTTTTTATTTTCAGGTTTAGCACTTTCCTGATATTCACCTTTGTGATATTCTTTCAACAGAAGATCTTTAGTTACTAATCATGATGACTGAATAATTCAGACGCATACAGTATACATTAAAATTCCTTTTAAATAAAAGCACAAAGAACAGGAGTAGAAGTAGACCATTCAACTTTGTTATTCAATACAGTCATGGCTTCAACTCCACTTTCCCACTCACTCCCCCTAGCCTTTGATTCCCTGTGAGACCAAAATTCTCTCTAACCAAACATCAAAAATATATAACGGTGAAGTTTCCATATTCCTCTCTGGCAAAGAATTCCAAAGAACTACCACCCTCTGAGCGAAGAAATGTCTGGGATTAGAATAGATTCCCTACAGTGTGGAAATAGGCACTTTAGCCCAACAGGTTGGCACTGACCCTCCAAAGAGTAACCCACCCAGACCCATTCCACCATATTTACCCCTGACTAACGTACCTAACACTATGGACAGTTTAGCATGGCCAATTCATCTAACCTGCATCTCTTTGGATTGTGGGAGGAAACTGGAGCACCCAGAGGAAACCTACGCAGACACGGGGAGAATGTGCAAACTCCACACAGACAGTTGCCCGAGGCAGGAAACGAACCCAGGTTCCTGACACTGTGAGGCAGCAGTGCTAACCACTGAGCCATTGTGTGTGCCCTCAACTAATTCTTAAATTACCTGCCTCTGACTCTGAGACTGTGCACTGTGTTCTAGATTCCCTGGCAGGGGGATCAACCTTGCAGTATTGAACCTGTCAAGTCCCGACAGAATCTTATGTTTCAAAGAGATTATCTTTCATTCTTCTAAACTTGAGAGATATTTAGTAATAACATAGGCAAGGGGTCAGTGGAAAGACCTGTATTGTTGCCCAACACCAATTTATTCAGCAGTTTACCTTATCTTGTCCCTTCGCCCTTCACTACAATAGCTGATGCTACATATCACGTAATAAGATTAGCCAAGATCTTCAAAAGCAATTCCTCCAATTTACAAAATCAGAAAAAGGATGGACCTGGAAGTGCTTGATGGGGACAATGTAGAGGAAGCTTCACTTTCAATATATCTTCGGCTTAAAAGAGTAGATGGAACTTTACATCTAACCTCTTAGTATACATGTCCTGGAGTGTTTGATGGGGACAGTATCAAAGGAGCTTTACTTACTGTTTAAAAGAGTAGAGGGAATATTACTTTATGTTTATAAGAGTAGAAAACATTTTTGTTGCTCAGTGTAACTCCAACTGAATACAAATTGAACCTTCTGAGGTTTTAGTTTTGGAAGATAGAGATTGTTGATACCAGTTCAGAAATCTTATTCACTATTAAACTTTGAGCTATCTTTTGTCCTGAAAAAGTGTCACTTAGTTTGATGGTGCTATGTATTGCTAGTATTTATCTGGTATCCCAACTACCCAGTGTCCCAAACTCCCAAACTCCCATTAACCCAAGTGTCCCTAAATTCTCAATCACCTAATAATCTTATTTCTCAAAATCCCAAACAGCTAATAATGCAGTATCCCTTACTTACTGTGGCCCTGTCCTTGACACTCAATACCTGTTTTTGGAGCCTGGGCTGCAAGACTGTGTCTTATTTGTGTTTCTTCCTCTGTTCCACTGTATCTTGCTGTCTTGTTGTCTCTGCATCTCTCTCCCAATCCTCCAGTGGCTGTCATTGTTCCCACCTTTATTTCATTTCCAATCTCTTTCTTTCTGTTAGTATCTCTCTTTTTCTCTGTTCAAGTCACTCCCCCTCTCCTTGTCTCAGGAGCTCCCTAGGCTTTGAGCTCTATTTGTTCCAGTGCCCATCTCTTTTCTAGTCTCTCTCCCTCTTGCTCTCGGTCCCTGTGCCTCTCTGTACCTTCGTGTCTCCCTTGCTCTTCTAGGGGACCTCTCTTTCATTATATTCCAATGACTCCCTCTCTGTTCCAATTTCCTTCTCTGCGCTACTTGTTTCTTTTTCTCTCTCACTATCCCAGCATTGCCCTCTTTGTTCCAATGTCCCTTTTCCATTCAGTTTCTCTCTCAAATTTAGTCTTTCACTGACTTGCTCACTCTATCCCACTGCCGATCTCTGTTTCTGTTTAGTGCCTCCCCTCTCTCTCTCACAAAGCCAAAAGACATTGCGTTCACCCAGAAAATGGTCCAATCCAGTTTCATATTAAAATGAGGAGGCAGTGACCCCTGGGGGTGGGGGTCACAGGATGACAAGGCCAGGAGGATAAAGGAACGGGTAACATAGTCAGGGGTCAGAGTTGTATTTAAAGGGTTAAGGTTGGAGGCAGGAGCAATTGTTTCTAAATAAACTGCATTAATTCCACAGCCTAATACACCAGCCGCTCCCTATCCGATTAGGAAATTTCCAAAACAGTCAGGTCCAGTTACACCCACTTATTAATTTGTTTGAAAATAATTTCAGTCTGGATTTAAATAGATTTGAAATCTCTCTGTGTCTTTGAACATGTGTCTGCCAATAAACTATTCTCAGTCAAGGATAAGACTGGGAATGGGAGCTATCAAACAGCACACAACAAGATCCCACAATTAAGAGCACAATTTCAGATTTATCGATCTTCATCAAGGGTATACTATTGACCACGAGAACATCCCAGTCTTCAAAGCACTGCTTTGGGGTCTTTCCTTTTAATTAGATTAGATTACTTACAGTGTGGAAAAGGCCCTTCAGCCCGACAAGTCCACACCGACCCGCCGAAGTGCAATCCACCCATAGCCCTACATTTACCCCTTCACCTAACATTACGGGCAATTTAGCATGGCCAATTCACCTGACCTGCACATCTTTGGACTGTGGGAGGAAACTCCACACAGTCAGTCGCCTGAGGCGGGAATCGAATCCGGGTCTCTGGCGCTGTGAGGCGGCAGTGCTAACCATTGTGCCACCGTACTGCCGTTCTTTCTTGGGATGTGGGCTTCAGCTGGTTCAGCAATTAGATTAGATTACTTACAGTGTGGAAGCAGGCCCTTCAGCTCAATAAGTCCACACTGACCCGCTGAAGCGCACCAACCCAGATCCATTCCCCTACATTTAGCCCTTCACCCAACACTACGGGCAATTTAGCGTGGCCAATTCACCGAACCTGCACATTTTTGGACTGTGGGAGGAAACCGGAGCACCTGGAGGAAACCCACGCAGACACGAGGAGAATGTGCAAACTCCACACAGTCAGTCGCCTGAGGTGGGAAATGAACCCGGGTCTCTAGCGGTGCTAACCACTGTGCCACCCATACCTAAATGCCCTGGAGAAGGTGGTAGCCGTTTTGAATTTCTGCAGTTCGTTTGGTGTAGGTACAACTACAATGAGTTTATGGTGAGAGTTCCAGGATTTTGACCCAGCGGCAGTGAAGGAACGGCGACATATTTCCAAATCTGGATAGTGAGGGGCTTGGAGGGGAACTTGCAGGGGGTGGTGTTCCCATGTATCTGCTGCAGCAAACACAGAGAATGCTGAAGAAATTCAGCATGTCTGGCATCAACTGTGAGCAGAGAAGCATAATTAACATTTTAACTCAGGTCTATCTATCTGCTGCCCTTGTTAATGTTTTATGGAATCCGTCCAGTCCTGTTCAGCTCTTCACTGGGCATCTCCCTAACTTTAGGGTAGGGAGAACTGGAGGTGAAATAAACTTAATTCTGGAGCGCAGAAGCATTTAAAATATTAAGTGCCGATTCGATGGGCAGAAGAACCTTTTGCACAGTGAAATTTGCAGTTTCTGATTTGTCACTTGTACATTTCCAAGTTTGAATGGAACAGATTAAGCAATGAGTATTATGAACTGCTTGAAATAGTTTGAAATGTGTCTGTTCCTCTGGCTTGTTCCACATTCCTGATTTATGCTCAGCCTCAAGATTCCTTTGAGCTCATCAGCAGCTGCTTCGCGAATGGCCACAGTGCTGTTTTTAAAGTAGGGGCCTTTCCCTGGCGCGAGGCCTGCCGGGATAGCGCCGCCGCCATTGCCCCTCTCGCAATCCGTCCCTCGGGAAGGTCAGGCGGCCAGGGGGAGATCTTATTGCCGGCCTGGCAGTCGGTGGGAGCGGAGTGAGCGCAGATCCGAGTCTGGGGAGTCTCGGACGGACCCCGGCATTCTGCTCTGGCTCGACTCCTGGGATAAGCAAAAGTCTCCCGGGTTCCAGAACCGCCTTAGAAACACCGGAATGAGATCGATTCGAATCGGTGAACACACGGGTCCATGTCGACATTGATGTCGGGAAACTATTATATGGAATCACTGAATTGTTATCGTATAGAAGGAGGCAATGAAGTCCATCGTTTTTTCTGGAGGGTCGATTCACCAAATATCCCTCGGGGCAAACTCCTCGTGTCCTTTTTCTGAAAATGACTTAACTCCCTGCTGAAAATCTCATTGAACTTTCACCTCCTCCCCCGCCACCCGCGATGCTTTCAAAGGATTTTCCTGACGTCACCATTGCTTGTTTGGCTTAGATTTCTGCTCTTGGTTTTTGAATTTCAGAAAGCTTTCTGCCTATCCGCCATGTCCAGATCCCCGATGATTTTGTACAGCTCTGTCAAATCTCATCTCAACCTTCCTTTCTCTGAGAACTGTCTCAAGCTTCTCCGATCTTTCTTCATAACTAGCATTATTGAGTTATCTTTAATCTGTGTCCGTTGGTTACAGTCCATTCTGTCATTACTTTTCTGTTCTGTCGACTCACCAGCATCTGTGATAGTTTTTGCATTATTGCTTTTACAAGTTAATGTTTATTTTGTCTTATCCCTTTAGTTTTCCATGCCATTTGCTTTTGGAAAGAATAGCTCTTGCAGTTTAGAAGTATTAATTTTTGTTTAACTCCTTCCACTGACCTCGTTATTTTATTCATTAGAGGTCCCCAGCATCACAGATCCGAGTCTTTAACCAATCCAATTCACTCCATGTGATACCAACCTGACAACATTCTGGAAATAGTGTTGAAGACTTGAACTCTCGAACTAGCTCTGCTCCTAGCAAAGCAGACACTGACATTTATCTAACAATGTTAAAACTGTCCAGATATATCAGGCATGCAAAAAGCAAAATCCAACCCAGCCAACTACTGCCCTCATCAGCCTGAAATAATTCCACAGAGGCCAGTGTCCATCACCAAGTCACTCTTTATTTACACATGAACAGTCCTTGACTTTAGTACTGCCTCAGTCTGGGTCAGCTATCAGATTGTCAGTATCTTTGACACTCCCCTTTTTATCTGTCAGCCAGAGCTCCCTGATGTGACCAGATAAACAGCCCCTCTCAGGGAACTCATATTCTTTGATGTCTAGATGGCTGACCTCATTATAATCACTACATCCCCCTCCCCCTGAATCTGAGGACACAGGCAGGTCCTTTTTCTTGGAGAGCCTGGGGTCTTTTAGCACTGGGTCAGGTTCCTTTGACTCAGTATCTGATATGGGTGGCGTGACATGCCCAAGAGCTTGCCTCTTGCACCAGGAGTGCCTCAATACAATTTCACTCTTCTTCCAGTGGCTACATCCATCATGTCTATCTCTGACACTGAAGACTCATCAATACTTGCTGAAGGGAGAACCCATTGGTTCTGACTATGTCAACATTTTACTCATGCTCATATTTTGCTAACCATTTGTGAATTTGCAGCTTTCATATAGTCCACGTGCTTATTCAGGCCAATTGCATCTACCTGAACTTTTTATGTCACTGATGCTGACCTTGTGTTGACCATGCCTTTCACTATGATTCTTACACCAAAATTCAGCCCCTGTAACAAATTGTCTCCCTCACTTGGTGGAATCTTGAGGTTAGTATTGGCATTTGTGATGCCATTTCACCATCCACTCCCTGGTCCAGGAAGATCAGATTTAACCTGGTGCAAAGTCTTCTACCCATGAGCAACTCGATAGTTGCATGTGGGGTGATCCTATAATCAAATAGGAACCATTGCAGCTTAGTATCTAGTGGGGCTGGGCTATTCCTTCAAGCCAACCTTCAAACTTTGGACTGCTCTTTCTGCCAGGACATTGTATGATGAGTGCGATGGAGCTGATGTTATATGACAAATCCCATTCGGCTTTAGGAAATACCCAAATTCCCCGCTGGTAAATGATGGCCCATTATCTGTGACCAACACTTCCAGGACTCCATGTGTTGAAAAAGATGCATGCAGTTTCTCAATCATTGTATATATGTTTGAGGAACTGACCCGTTGCAGATCCAACCACTTTGATTGGATGTCTGCAATGACTCAAAACATTGAACCCATTAAAGGACCTGCATAGTCAATGTGTTTCCCCAGTGATTTCCATGAACATGGGAAGCTGCTGGTGGTCATTTGTGTCTTTGTTAGTGGGCACTGTCCCACTAATTCAGCTTTGTCTACATCAAACCCTGGCCATCAAACATAACTTCTCATCAACATCTTCATTTTGGAAACCACTGAATGGCCTAGTGGAGCTCAGCCAGTATTTGGCAATAACCTTTCCTCAAGACAATCACTCTTGCTCACCATAAAAATATATTGTCCTCTACTGTGAGTTGGTCTCTCCAGGTCCAAAAAGATTTCAGTTCTAGCTGTGACGGCCATTTGTTTTCCCCCATCAATTGTTTAATCTTGACAGGACTGGATCAATGCGTGTCCAAAGTCTGATATTGTCAGCTGTGACTGGGAGCATGTCCAGAAAATTTAATATCATTACAGACACTTCCTTTGGGGGTATCACTAGTGATGTACCTACTAATGGGAAGCCAGCTCAATGCATCCGCATTCACTACTCCACCTGCAGGACAGTGTTCTAGCTTGTAATTATAAGCACTTCGTGTTACAGCCCACTGCTGAATGTGGCCCCAAAGCTATGGGTGGCAGTGCCTTGTCTTCTTTCAGCAGACCAAGCAGGGGTTTGTGGTCTGTGATTATCACAAATTTTCATTCTTAAAGGTATTAATGAAACTTCCTGACTCCAAATATCCTTCTTTCTCTATTTGGGTGCCTTTATACTAAACATCAGCCTAAGTCCAAAATGCATATGCTATTGGGCGTTCCTCTCCATTGGGCCATCTATGGCATTCTTGTTAATTGGTATAAGCCTATGGGTACTAAATTGTAGCAAACTTCTGGGAAACCTCACCTAAATGCAATTGGAAGTAAGCATGGCTCATATCCAGCTTCGTGAAGGTCATGCTACAGTTGTACAAAACTCTGGTGTGGCCACATTTGGAGTATTGTGTGCAGTTCTGGTCACTGCATTATAGGAAAGATGTGGAAGCTTTGGAAAGGGTTCAGAGGAGATTTGCTAGAATGTTGCCTGGTATGGAGGGAATGGCTTATGAGGAAAGGCTGAGGGACTTGAGGCTGTTTTTGTTAGAGAGAAGAAGGTTGAGAGGTGACTTAATTGAGACATACAAGACAATCAGAGGGTTAGATAGAGTGGAAAGTGAGAGCCTTTTTCCTCAGATGGCAATGGCTAGCATGAGGCGACATAGCTGTAAATTGAGGGTTGATAGATATAGGACAGATGTCAAGGTAGTTTCATTACTCAGAGAGTAATAGGGGTGTGGAATGCACTGCCTGCAACTGTAGTAGACTCACCAAGCTTAAGGGCATTTAAATGGTCATTCGATAAACATATGAATGAAAATGGAATAGTGTAGGATAGATAGGCTTCAGATTGTTTCGCAGGTCGGCACTACATCGAGGGCCGAAGGGCCTGTACTGTGCTGTAATATTCTATGTTCTATGTTCTAAAATTGGTTCCACCGATGCTGCCCATTCTGCAAACTGGACTGTTTTGATGATTCATTCATTGCGTCATAGAATCACTTTCCAGCCTTCTAATTTCTGCGTCTGCCTTTGTTCATGAGGCAAACAGCACTGGGCAGGCCTTACAGAATCATGAAATTCCTTCCTGGTCAACATGCAAGGTGGCCTTGGCTCCTCTGATAGTGCCTAGACCTTCCTGGAAGATTTCTGGGTATTTAATTAGGACTTCACTCAGGCAGCCATTTTCTGAGAGAAATATGTTGAGCTAATCAATGTGATTCTTTCTCAACCAATTTTGCCCCATCAAGCTTGAGCCTGAGTCTTTTACAACAATCGCTGGTAACTGAATCAGTTGCTTTTCCTAGGAGACTGGATCTGAAGTTGTACCCTTAATCTGTAGAGTTAATGTTGTAATGGTTCTCCATCTAGTTGAGGTCTTCCACAAACATAGGGCATGAAGTTCAGAATGAACTTTGATAAAACTGGTTCTACAATCACTGAAACAGCCGCGCTAATATTGATGTCCATCAGAACCTGACGACCATTTAAGCAGACCTTTATTTTGATTGATTTTGATGTTGTTAAGCAATTTAAGTGTTCCAAACCCGAGGAAGGTGGTCTTTCCAGAGCATGAACTCTCCTGGATTCCAGCCTATGAGTTATCTTAGTCCGCATATCAGCAGCAACTACAATGGCTTGTGTTGATGGGATTGATGTGAGGGGAACTTTATTTTCAGTTCAAATTAATAGAAGGAGTTTTCCTGAATTTTGACCCCTCATTGTCCCAGTCCTGGGAGTCTTTGATTGGATGGAGCTGATGGGGTTTTACCTTAAGTTCGAACAAGTAGAGGATGCTTTACTCCATATTTAGACTTCCTATTATCCCAATTCCAGAAGTGTTTGATGGTGATGGAGTTGAGAATTTTATTTTTATTTTAAGGAGTTGAAGGAACTTTTCAAGTTCAAAAGAGTCAAGGGACCTTTTCTTGGGACATCGTGTTGAGGTTGTACAAGATTTGGTGAGGCCTGTGTTCTTTTGGAGTTCTGTGTCGTTCTGGTCACCCTGTTTTAGGAAGGATATTATTAAATTGGAGAGGGTTTAGAAAAAATTTACAAGGATGTTGCTGGGACTGGAGGATTTGAGTTATAAGGATAGGCTGGGACTTTTTTCCCTGGAGTATAGGAGGTTGAGGGGTGACCTAATAGAGGATTATAAAAATCATGAAGGGCATAGACACAGCGATAAGAGGAAAATTTAAAAAGGACCTGAGGGTCAACTTGTTTTACACAGAGGGTGGTTTGTATGTGGAATGTACTGCCAGAGGAAATGATAGATGCAGATGCAGTTACAACATTTAAAATACATTTGGATAGGTACATAAATAGGCTTAAAGGGATATGGGCCAAATGCCAGCAAGAGGCACCAGTTTAGTTTGGGAAATTTGGTCAGCATGGACTAGTTGGACTGAAGGGTCTGTTTCCATGCTCTAACACTCTATGACTCACTGGTCAGGATCCTGAAAATTGTTTTAACTGTTTGGCCAAGTCTTGGCCTTGTTTTGGGGTTTTGCTGTGGATCATCCTAGAATCCCTAGATCATCCTAGATCAGGATATGTCCTGAGTGAGGCTATGTAATTGCCTGCAATCAAATGCTGTTTCCCAAGCTCAGTCAGACTGGGATAGTGTGTCCATTTCCATTGGAATACCCTGTAACTCATATGCTCCACTTGTTGCTTCTGTTTGAAGTTCAGTTGGCATAGACACAGCGAGAAGAGAAAGATTTAAAAAGGACCTGAGGGACAACTTGTTTTGTTGGTGTTTTTGTGTAGTTACATTAATTCCACATACCGAATGGCCTCTAAGCACCTCATTAAGGGTTAAACCAAAGTCACAGGTTTCTGCCAGTCATCTTAACCTAATCAAAAATTCTGATATGGATTCCCAGTTCTCAAATTGCTGAGTAAGTACAGTAGCAGCTCAGAATTAGAGGAGGCTTAGGGTTGTAATATTTCTTAACCGTGTCTGTCAATTCTTGATAGGATTTAGCATGTGGTACCTCTGGGAAAATCATTCTCCTTATAACAGAAAACGTTGTGACTCCACAGGCTGTCAGGAGAATTACCTATTGATTTTCATCTGCCATAATGTCATTTGCCTGAGAAAAAAAAATGCATTCTCTCCACAAACTGGGCCCAGTTCTTGATGGAAGGAATAAATGAGTCAAGCTTCCCAAACAAAGGCATGAATGCTTACACTACCTCAAAATGATTCTTGCTAGCAGGTTTCTTCAGGATCGTGCTTTACTCTTGTTGCCACTGAAATGACTCCACAGAGGCCAGTGTCATGTCAACAAGTCACCCTTTATTTACACATGAACAGTCCTTGACTGTAGTATTGCCTCAGTCCAAGTCAGCTCTCAGAGTGGCAGTATCTCTGATACTCTTTTTTTAGGAAGAAAGGAAACACCCAAGTGGCCAGTGACAAACAGTGCCCTTCTCATCAAAGGGCAATACTGTGTGATCAAACAGTGAAGGGGAGGGATACTCCCGTTTTTTTCTTTTGACGAGATTCTAAATCTCCCAGTTATATTTTAATTTTTTTTCTTTTATCCCTCACTACACTTCGTAGTAATAGTGCTTATTTTTCCCCAGCGCCCATGTCGTGTGTGTGCAGGTGTGAGACACAGTGAAAAACAACAGGTGTACAAATCTGTGTTCATTTTCCAGCACCAGGAAGAAAGGAAACACCAGAGTGGCCAATGACAAACAGTGCCCTTCTCATCAAAGGGCAATGCTGTGTGATCAAAAAGGTGAAGGGGAACCAAACAGACAATCTATCCATCCTGGGGAGCAGCATTGACAAGTAACTGAACTGAGATTAGAGTGGTACTGGAAAAGTACAGCAGATCAGGCAGCATCTGAGGAGCAGGGAAATCGATGTTTTGGGCAGGAGCCCTTCATCAGGAATGAGGCTGGGAAGCTCCGGGAGGAGAGATAAATGGGAGGGGAACTGTTCGGCCGCCATTAACTGCGAGGCCAGTAGAGCCACCATCCCCACGGTGACCAATGCCATCACTTCCGCTCCCATAGCGTTTGCTTCCGCAGCCATGTCTGCCCTAATGATTTCACATGCACCACACGTGACATCACTTCCACTCCTCACATCATTGCTGATGTCACATATTCTGCGACTTCCGCGCCCCCTACTGCCATTGTTGCCATCACTTCCACCCCCACCAATGCCACTCATCTGCATACTGCCGACATGCTCCCCATAGGCCCCACTGTCACCATCCTCCCCCCCCTCCCAGAACCCTGAGGGGAACCTCACCCCTGCTAATGACTCCACCCCCAATCCCCCTACCTCTACTCCCACTCCAGTTACAGGCTCTGCCCCCACTCTCAGCTCCATACCGATACCAGGTCCTAGCTCCCAGTCCTGCCGAGTTTTCACCATTCCCCCTGTCCTCCCCCTCACTGAGGACAAATGATCAGTCCTCAGCTAAGGCCTCACTTTCATCCCCCTCCGTCCACACATCAATGAATTTAATACACGCCGTGACATCGAACATTTCTTCTGCCACCTCCAAGCTTACTTTCACAATCAGGATTCCCGCCCACCTTCTGAGGACCCCTCCACTCGCCTCCAACACACTCCATCCACCTGGACATCCCGTGCTGGCCTATTACTCACCCTCAATCTCTTCATTCCCAACTGCTGCTGGGACATTAACTGCCTCAACCTGTCTACCCCCCTCCCCCACTCCAACCTCTCACCCTCACAATGCGCAGCCCTCCAATCCCTCTGCTCCAATCCCAACCTCACCATCAAACCAGCGGATAAAGGGGTTGCAGTGATAGTCTGGCACACTGACCTCTACACCGCTGAATCCAGGCACCAACTCGAGGACACCTCTTCCTACTGTCCCCTTGGCTATGACCTCAACCCCATCACCAAACCATCACCTCCCAGACCATACAGAACCTCATCACCTCAGGAGATCTCCCACCCACAGCTTCCAACCTCATAGTCCGGGAACCCCTCACTATCTGATTCTACCTCCTTCGCAAGATCCACAAGCCTGACCACCCCGGCCGATCCAATGTCTCAGCCTGCTCCTGCCCCACCAAACTCATCTCCACCTACCTCAATACTGTCATATTCCCTCTAGTCCAGGAACTCCCCACATACATTCGAGACGCCATCCACGCACTCCATCTCCTCCAAGACTGCTGTTTCCTCAGCCCCCAATGCCTCATCTTCACCATGGACACCCAATCCCTCTACACCTCCATCCGCCATGACCAGAGCCTCCAAGCCCTCTGTTTCTTCCTCTCCCGACGTCCCCAAAAGTACCCTTCCACTGACAATCTCATTTGCTTGGCTGAACTGGTCCTCACCCTTAACAATTTTTCCTTTGAATCCTCCCACTTTCTCCAAATAAAGGTAGCCGTGGGCACCCGTATGGGCCCCAGCTATGCCTGTCTCTTTGTTGGCTATGTAGAACAGTCCATCTTCCGTATTACATGGGCACCACTTCCCACCTCTTCCTCCGCTACATTGATGACTGCATCAGCGCCACCTCGTGCTCCCGTGAGGAGGTTGAGCAGTTCATCAACTTCACCAAAACATTCCACCTTGACCTTAAATTCACCTGGACCATCTCTGACACCTCCCTCCCCTTCCTGGGCCTCTCCATCTCCATCAATGACAACAGTCCACTCCCATTTATCTCTCCACCCTGGAGGCTCCCAGCCTCATTCCTGATGAAGGGCTCCTGCCCGAAACATCGATTTTCCTGGTCCTCAGATGCTGCCTGACCTGCTGTGCTTTTCTGGCATCACTAATCTTGACTCTGATCTCTAGCATCTGCAGTACCCACTTTTGCCTAATTAACTGAACTGAACTAGCCAAATAAATATGGTCGCAACAACAGTAAGTCAAAGGCTAGGGATGCTGCAACAAGCAACTCACTTTCAGGCTGCACAAAGCTTTTCTGCCATCTACAAACAGAGGTCAGGAGTGTGATGGAATACACCCAGCATTCCTGGATGAATGCAGCTCCAACAACACTCAAGAAGCTCGACACCATCCAGGATAAAGTAACCCACTTCATTGGCACTACTTTCACAAACATCCACTTCCTCTAACACCGATGCTCAGTAACAGCTCAAAAAACAGCTTTCTGAGTTTGGTTGGTGGGAGCAGAGAGTGGAAGAAGTGGAGCCTGCTGGGAAGGTAAGTGATTTCTTTTGAAGTGGGTGAGATCTAAACCCAAGACCCTACACCATAGGGCGGGCTTCACACCCACCCCCTCTAACTTTAATAACAGTCTGTAAACTTGTTACGTTTTTCAGGTTTTCTCTTTTTTTTCTCTTCCTTGTTTAGTCCTGTGTTGGCTTTCAGATTAGCGGGGATGGATGTTAGGGCAATTGCATGTTCCTCCTGTAGAATGTGGCAGGTGAGAGACACGACACATGTCTCTGCTGACCACATCTGTGGGAAGTGCATCCAACCCCAGCTTCTCAAAAATCGAGTTAGGGAAGTGCAGCTGGAGCTGGATGAACTGTGGATCATCCGGGAGGCTAAGGGGGAAATTGAGAGGATGTACAGGGAGGTGGTCACTCCCCAGGATAAGGATAGCTGGGTTACAGTCAGGGGGAGGAAAGAGAACTGATAGACAGAGTAGGGATTCCCTGTGGCCATTCCCCTCAGCAATAAATATACCATTCTGGATACTGCTGGTGGGGACGGCCTACCGGGGGAAAGCCATAGTTGTCAGTTCTCTAGCACTGGGGCTCAGAAGGGAAGGGGGGAGAATAGAAAAGCACTAGTGATAGGGTACTCAATAGCTAGATGAATTGAGAGGAGTTATTGTGGAGACAGTGAGGTCTGCAGATGCTGGAGATCAGAGTTGAGAGTGTGGTGCTGGCAAAGCACAGCAGGTCAGGCAGCATCCAAGGAGCAGGAAAATCGATGTTTTGGGCTGGAGCCCTTCATCAGGAATGAGGCTGGGAGCCTCAGGAGTGGAGAGATAAATGGGAGAGGGGATGGGACTGGGGAGAAGGTACCTGAGAGTGTAATAGGTGGATGGAGGTGGGGATAAAGGTGATAGGTCAGAGAGGAGGGTGGAGTGGATAGGTGGGAAGGAAGATTGACAGGTAGGACAGGTCATGAGGGTGTTGCTGAGGTGGCAGGTTGGAACTGGGGTAAGGTGGGGGGGGGGGCGGAAATTAGGAAACTTGTGAAATCCACATTGATGCCCTGGGGTTGAAGTGTTCCGAGGCGGAAGATGAGGCGTTCTTCCTCCAGGCATTGGGTAATGAGGGAGCGGTGGTGGACGAGGCCCAGGACCTGCATGTCCTCGGCAGAGTGGGAGAGGGAGTTGAAATGTTCAACCATGGAGCGGTGGGGTTGGTTGGTACGGGTGTCCTGGAGATGTTCTCTAAAGCGCTCTGCGAGAAAGCGTCCAGTCTCCCCAGTGTAGAGGAGACCACATTGGGAAAAACGGATTTAATATTGACATGTGTGGATGTGCAGGTGAAACTTTGATGGATGTGCAAGACTTCTTTGGGTCCTTGGATGGAGGTGAGGGAGAAGGTGTGGGCACAAGTTTTGCAATTCCTACGTTGGCAAGGCAAGGTGCCAGGAGGGGATGGTGGCTTGTTAGGGAGTGTGGATTTGACCAAATGGTTGCGAAGGGAACGGACTTTGCAGAAAGCAGATAGGGTAGGGAGGAAAATATATCCCGGGTGGTGGGGTCCATTTGTAGGTGGCGGAAATGTCAATGGATGATGTGATTTATGCAGAGTTGGGTGGAAGGTGATGACCGGGGGCTTCTGTCCTTGTTGCGGTTGGAGGGATGGGGTTCGAGGGCAGAGGTGCAGGACATGGATGAGATGCATTGGAGGGCATCTTCAAACATGTAAGAGGGGAAAGTTCGGTCTTTAAAGAAGGAGGTCATCTGGTGTGTTCTGTGGTGGAACCGATCCTCCTGGGAGGAGATTTTATTGTCAGGAACGACACTCCCGAAGGATATGTTGCCTCCCAGGTGCCAGGATCTGGGATGTCGCTGATCGGGTTTACAGGATTCTGAAAGGGGAGGGCGAGCAGCCAGAAATCGTGCTACATATTGGCACCAATGATATAGCCAGGAAAGGGATTGAGGATCTGAAAAGTGACTGCAGAGAGTTAGGTTGGAAGCTGAAGAGCAGGGCGAGTAGAGTAGTGATCTCAGGTTTACTAACAGTGCCATGAGATAGTGAGGCAAGGAACAGTCAGCGAGTGCAGCTTAACACGTGGCTGCAAAGCTGGTGCAGGAGGGAGGGCTTCAGAAACCTAGACCATTGAGATGCCTTCTGGGGAAGGTGGGAC
>NC_057727.1:60111656-60113508 GCF_004010195.1 Chiloscyllium plagiosum | reverse complement strand
CACACACACACTGACTCTTACTGGGATACAGTCCCACACACACTGACTCTCACTGGGGTACAGACCCACATACACTGACTCTCACTGGGGTCCAGTCCCAAACACACACTGACTTTCACAGGCATACAGTCCCACACACACTGACCCCCACTGGGATACAGTCCCACACGCACACTGACTCTCACTGGGATACAGTCCCACATACACTAACTCTCACTGGGACACAGTCCCACACACACTGACTCTCACTGGGATACAGTCCCAAACACACACTAACTCTCACTGGGGTACAGTCCCACACACACACTGAAACTCAGTGGGGTACAGTCCCACACACACTGACCCTCACTGGGATACAGTCCCACACACACTGACACTCACTGGGATACAGTCCCACAAACAGACTGTCAGTGGAAGACAGTCTCACACATACACTGACTCTCTGGGGAACAGTCCCACACACACTGACTCTCACAGGGATACAGTCCGACACACACTGACTCTCACTAGTGTACAGTCCCACATACACCGACTCTCACTGGGACACAGTCCCACACACACTGACTCCCACTGGGATACAGTCCCACACACACACTGACTCTCACTGGGGTACAGTCCCACACACACACTGAAACTCACTGGGGAACAGTCCCACAAACACTGACTCTCACTGGGATACAGTCCCACACACAGACTGTCAGTGGAAGACAGTCCCACACACACACTGACTCTCTGGGGTACAGTCAGACATACACTGACTCTCACTGGGATAGAGTCCCACACACACTGACTCTCACTGGGATACAGTCCCACACACACTGACTCTCACTAGTGTACAGTCCCACATATACTGACTCTCACTGGGGTACAGTCCCAAATACACTGACACTTACCGGGGTACAGTCCCACATACACTGACTCTCTGGGGTACAGTCCCACAAACACTGACTCTCACTGGGGTACAGTCCCAAACACACACTGACTTTCACTGTGATACTGTCCCACACACACTGGCTCTCCATTGTATACAGTCCCACACACACAGTGACTCTCACTGGGATACAGTCCCACACACATTGACTCACACTGGGATACAGTCCCACACATACTGACTCTCACTGGGATACTGTCCCACACACACTGGCTCTCCATGGTATACAGTCCCACACACACACTGACTCTCTGGGATACAGTCCCACACACACTGACTCTCACTGGGTACAATCCCCCACACACACTGACTCCCACTGGGATACAGTCCCACACACACACTAACTTTCACTGGGATTCAGTCCCACACACACACTGACTCTCACTGGGATACAGTCCCACACACACTGACTCTCACTGGGTACAGTCCCACACACACACTGACTCCCACTGGGATACAGTCCCACACACACACTAACTTTCACTGGGATTCAGTCCCACACACACACTGCCTCTCTCTGGGATACAGTCCCACACACACACTAACTTTCACTGGGATTCAGTCCCACACACACACTGCCTCTCTCTGGGATACAGTCCCACACACACACTAACTTTCACTGGGATTCAGTCCCACACACACACTGCCTCTCTCTGGGATACAGTCCCACACACACACTAACTTTCACTGGGATTCAGTCCCACACACACACTGCCTCTCTCTGGGATACAGTCCCACACACACACTAACTTTCACTGGGATTCAGTCCCACACACACACTGCCTCTCTCTGGGATACAGTCCCACACACACACTAACTTTCACTGGGATTCAGTCCCACACACACACTGCCTCTCTCTGGGATACAGTCCCACACACACACTGACTGTCACTGGGATACAGTCCCACACACACACTGACT
>NC_057727.1:60055974-60096860 GCF_004010195.1 Chiloscyllium plagiosum | reverse complement strand
GTCCCACACACAGTAACTCTCACTGGGTGTTCAGTCCCCGAAACATAGATTCTCACTGGGATACAGTCCCACACACACACTGACTCTCACTGTGGTAGAGACCCACACACACACTGACCCTCACTGGGGTACAGTCCCACAAACACTGGACTCTCACTGGGATACAGTCCCACACACACACTGACTCTCACTAGGGTACAGTCCCACACACACACTGACTCTCACTGGGAGCAGTCCCACATACACTGACTCTAACCAGGGTACAGTCCCACACACACTGACTCTTCCTGGGATACAGTCCCACACACAATGCCTCTCAGTGGTATACAGTCCCACACACACACTAATTCTCACTGGGATATAGTCCAACACACACACTGACTCTCACTGGGGTACAGTCACACACTCCCACTGGGATACAGTCTCACACACAGTGTCTCTCACTGGCGTTCTGTCCCACACACAAACACTGACTCTCACTGTGATACAGTACCACATACACCAACACTTACCGCGGTACAGTCCCACACACACACTGGCTCTCACTGGGGTACAGTCCCACAAACACTGACTCGCACTGGGGTTGCAGTCCCACACACACACTGACTCTCACTGGGATACAGTCCCACATACACCAACTTTCACCGGGGTACAGTCCCACACACACTGACTGTCACTGGGAAACAGTCCCACACACACTGACTATCAGTGGGATACAGTCCAACATAGTAACTCTCACTGGGTGTTCAGTCTCCGACTCATAGATTCTCACTTGGATACAGTCCCACACACACACTGACTCCCACTGGGGTACAGTCCCACACACACATTGACTCTCAGTGGGATACAGTCCCACATACACCAACTCTCACCAGGTACAGTCCCACACACACTGACTCTTACTAGGAAACAATCCCACACACACTGACTCTGAGTGGTATACAGTCCCACTCACACTGACTCTCACTGGGATACATCCCACACACACACTGACAATCACGGGGAACGGTCCACACACACACACTGACTCTCACTGGGATACAGTCTCTCACACACACTGACTCTCACTGGGATACAGTCCCACACACACACTGACTCTCACTGGGATACAGTCCCACACACACTGACTCTCACTGGGATACAGTCCCACATACACTGACTCTCACCGGGGTACAGTCCCACACACACTTACTCTCACTGGGATACAGTCCCACACACAGTGACTCTCAGTGGTATACAGTCCCACACACACACTGACTCTCACTGGGATACATCCCACATACAGCAACTCTCACTGGGATATAGTCCCACACACACACTGACTCTCACTGGGATACATCCCACATACAGCAACTCTCACCGGTGTACAGTCCCACACACACTAACTCTCACTGGGATATAGTCCCACACACACACTGACTCTCACTGAGGTACAGTCTCACACACACACTGACTCTCACTGGGATAATAGTACCCCCCACACACAGACTCTCACTGGGGTACAGTCTCACACACACTAACTCTCACTAGGGTACAGTCCCACAAACACTGACTCTCACTGGGTATACAGACTCCCACACATACTGACTCTCACTGGGATACAGTTCCACACAGACTAACTCTCACTGGGTAACAGTCCCACACACAATGACTCTCACCGGGGTGCAGTTCCACACACACTAACTCTCACCAGGATACAGTCCCACAAACACTGACTCTCACTGGGTGTACAGATCCCCCCCCCCTCCCCCCATACACTGATTGTCAGTGGGATACTGTTCCACACAGACTAACTCTCACTGGGGTGCAGTGTCACTCACGCTGGCTCTCACTGTGGGACAGTCCCACACAAACTGACTCTCACTGGGATACAGTCCCACATACACTAACTCACTGGGATACAGTCCCACACACACTGACTCTCACTGGGATACAGTCCCACACACACTGACTCTCACTGGGGTACAGTCCCACACACACTGACTCTCACTGTTGTGCGGGGTCACACAATCAGACATTCTCAAAATACACATTAATAGCATTTTGAGACTATTTATAGTGTGACCCACACAAAGCAGGAGTCCTCCTGCAGTGATGGTCGCCAAGATAATCCGACACACAGGCTCCTCGAAGATAATCCGACACACAGGCTCTTGCAGAAGCCCCCAGGATTGTTGTACTGGGGTTGGGTGAGGAGGGGTGTCAGGCCGGATCTGGGGGCTGGTTGGGATCTGGTCTCTCAGAGTGGCTCCTGTGTTGAGGGCTCTTGTGCAGAAGGGAATTATGATGCAGTTTCTTTATTCCGCCGGCTCCCTCCTCATTCTCCAGGGTCTCTGGAAGAATCAGGCAGCTCACATTTCAGTCACTCATCTCCACACAAAAGCCCTGCTCCCACAGGCAGATGGTGTAACAGCTGCTGCCGCTCTCGCAGCGGCTCTGACTGACAGACAGGTGGCTAGTAGGGGAACTGCGGACGGGCTGAATTCCCAGGACAGTCACTGCCCCCGTGGGGGCTGCCGGGTTCCGGGAGTGGGGGCGAGTCGCCAGCGGTGACCATCCTGGAGCGGAGCGGAGATTTGGGAATTCTCTGCCTCGGGAGTCAGTGCCGGGACTCAGCAGCGTCTGGAGCCGGGAACTCTCTCTGACTCTCCCTCCCTCTCTGTCTCTCTCACTCCCTCTCTCCTCCCCCTCTATACCTCTGTCTGTCTCACTCACTCGTTCTCTCTGGTGCGCTCTCTCACTCCCTCTCTGTCTCTCTCACTCCCTCTCTCTCTTTCTCTCATCCCTTCGCTCTGTTTCTCTGTGTTTGGGGCAACTCCGAGTTTCTGCTGACCCTCGAACCGGCTCCGTGCGGAGGTGAGCCCCACACGGGGAGTCCTGAGTCCCGGGACAACCTGGCCAAAGGCGGGACCAGAGAAAACCCCAATGTCCCAGAGAGAGAGCGGCCCGAGAGCAGCAACAAGATGCTGGGGACCAGGTAAGATCATCGCTCAATTACCGGATCCCGGAGATCGCCTCGTAATCCACTGCGCTCAGGGAATCTGACAACCTCGACCCACAGAGAGAGAGCCATCACAGATCACATTCAAAACTCACTGACCCTCGGACAGTGCAGCACTCCCTCAGCACTGACCTTCCGACAGTGCAGCACTCCCTCAGTATTGACCCTTGGACAGTGCAGCACTTCCTCAGTACTGACCCTCCGACAGTGCAGCACTCCCTCAGTACTGACCCTGGGACAGTGCAGCACTTCCTCAGCACTGGCATCGTCCAGTGGTCTCCAGCATTACAGATACCAGTCTTCAGTCAGACCCTCGGACAGTGCAGCACTCCCTCAGTACTGACCCTCGGACAGTGCAGTACTTCCTCAGCACTGGCATCGTCCAGTGGTCTCCAGCATTACAGATACCAGTCTTCAGTCAACTCCACATTCACGTGATATCAAGAAATGCTTGGAGGCACTGGATACTGCAAAGGCTATGGACCCTGAAAACATTGCCGCAATAATACTAAAGATTTGTTCTCCAAAACTTGCCACTCCCCTCACCAAACTGTTCCAGTACAGTTACAACACTAGCATCTATTCGACAATGTGAAAAATTGCCCAAGGATGAACTGTACATAAAAATGCAGGACAGAGCAGCACAGTAGCTCAGTAGTTAGCACTGCTGCCTCACAGCACCAGGGACCCGGATTCAATTTCAGCCTCAGGTAACTGTCTTTGTGGAGTTTGCACATTCTCCCCGTGTTTGTGTGGGTTTCCTCCAGGTGCTCCGGTTTCCTCTCACAGTCCAGATGAATTGGCCATACTAAATTGCCCATAGTGTTAGGTGCATTAGTCAGGGGTAAATATAGGGTAGGGGAATGGTCTGGGTGGGTTACTCTTCAGAATGTTGGTGTAGACTTGTTGGGCCAAATGGCCTGTTTCCATACTGTAGGGAATCTAATCTAAATCTAACCTGACCAATTACTGCCCCATCAGTTCACTCTCAATCATCAATAAGGTGATGAAAGTTGTCATCAACAGTGCTATCAAGCAGCACCTGCTCAGCAATAACATGCTCAGTGATGTCCAGTCTGAGTTTCACCAGGGTCAATACAGCCTCGGTTCAAACATGGACAAAAGAGCTGAATTCCAGGGGAGGTGAGAGTGACAGCCTTTGACTGCATTCAACTGAGTGTGGCATCAAGGAGCCCAGGCAAAACTGGAATCAATGGGTATTGGGGCCAAACTTTTCAGTGGTTGGAGTCATACCTAACACATAGGAAGATGGTTGTGGTTGTTAGAGGTCAGTTATCTCAGCTCCAGGACATCTCTGCAGGAGTTCTTCAGGTTAGTATCCTCAGCCCAACCATCTTTGGCTACTTCATCAGTGACCTTCCCTCCATGAGGTCAGAAGTGGGGATGGTCACTGATGATTGCATAATGTTCAGCACTATTTGCAACACTTCAGATACTGAAGCAGTCCATGTTCAAATGCAACAAGATCTGGACAATATCCGGGTTGGGCTGACAAGTGGCAAATAACATTTGCTCCACACAAATGCCATGTTACGACCATCGCCAACAAGAGACAATCTAACCACTACCCCATGACATTCAATAGTGTTACCATCACTGAATCCTCTAGTATCAACATCCTGGAAGTCATCATTGATCAGAAATTTAACTGTACTCACCACATAAGCACATTGGCTACAAGAGCAAGTTAGAGGCTAGGAATACTGCAGTGAGTAACTACCTTCCTATCTCCCAAAGCCTGTCCACCATCTACAAGGCACAAGTCAGTAGTGTGATGGAATACTCCCCATTTCCTCATTCCTGAAGAAGGGCTTGTGCCCGAAACGTCGATGCTCCTGCTCCTTGGATGCTGCCTGACCTGCTGCGCTTTTCCAGCAACACATTTTCAGCAATACTCCCCATTTGCCTGGATAATAATACTCCAATAATACTCAAGAAGCTCGACACCATCCAGGACAAAGCCGCCTGCTTGATTGGCACCACATCCACAAACATCTACTCCCTCCAACACCTCAGTAGCAGCAGCATGTACTATCTACAAGATGCAATGGAGAAATTCACCAAAGATTCTTAGACAGCACCTTCCAAACCCATGACCACTTCCATCTAGAAGGACAATTAGATTAGATTAGATTACATTACAGTGTGGAAACAGGCCCTTCGGCCCAACAAGTCCACACCGACCCGCCGAAGCACAACCCACCCATACCCCTACACTTACCCCTTACCTAACACTACAGGCAATTTAGCATGGCCAATTCACCTGACCTGCACATCTTTGGACTGTGGGAGGAAACCGGAGCACCCGGAGGAAACCCACGCAGACACGGGGAGAACGTGCAAACTCCACACAGTCAGTCCCCTGAGGCGGGAATTGAACCCGGGTCTCTGGCGCTGTGAGGCAACAGTGCTAACCACTGTGCCACCGTGCCGCCCACAATGGCAGCAGATATATGGGAACACTACCACCTGTGAGTTTCCCCACCAAGTCACTCACTGTCCTGACTTGGAAATATATCACCATTCCTTCACTGTTGCTGGGTCAAAATCATGCTGCCTGACCTGCTGCGCTTTTCCAGCAACACATTTTCAGCAATACTCCCCATTTGCCTGGATAATAATACTCCAATAATACACAAGAAGCTCACCCCCACCTTCTCAAGGGTAATAAATGCTGGACAGCCATCGACATCCACAAGCCACAAAAATGAATACATTTCCAAAAAACTCCTTCAGCACCAACCCTCCGACAGTGTAGCACACCCTCAGTACTCACCCTCCAACAGCACAGAACTCCCTCAGTACTGACCCTCCAACAGCACAGAACTCCCTCAGTACTGACCCTCTGGCAATGTGGCATTCTCTCAGTACTGACCCTCTGACAGTGCTGCACTCCCTCAGTACTGATCCTCTGACAGTGTGGCACTCCCTTGGTAATGACCCTCTAGCAGTATGGCACTCCCCCAGTACTGCCTCTCCTACAGTGCAGCACCCCTTCAGTATCTGTCCTCTACCTCAATTACATTGTCAATGTTACTTACCTTTCTTTCACAACATCATGATTTCAAAGATCACTCCAAAGAACATCTCTGAACCAACACTCTCAGTTATGTACCTGAAGAGTGCTGGTTTATCAGATAACCTGCCTTTCTGACTGTGTGTGAAACTGACTCCTGGTCAATTCTTACAAGAGTTCCTCAGGGTAGACATTTTCTAATTGACCTGTTCAGCGAAGTTATTACACTCCTCTGAAGCAGGTGGGACTTGAACCCAGTCTCCTTGCTCAGAGGTCAAGACACAACCAGTGTCCACATGAGCCCCCAAAATTCCTCAGGCTAGTGTCTTACACTCAGCCATCTTCAGGTGCTTCATCAATGACCTTTCCTCCATTATAAGGTCAGAAGGGATAAAGTTCACTAATGATTGCAATGTTCAGAATCATTCTTGACTCCTCAGATATTGAAGCAGTCCATGTCCAAATGCAATAAACTCTGGACAATATCCAGGCTTGGGCTGGTAAATGACAATGTATATGAAGAACCAACATATGTATCAGATAAAGGTGATCTATCTCCCCTTGACATACAATGGAAATATCATTGATCAATCCCTTCACTGCCATCATCCTGATTTATCTCTCAGCTCCGACCCACAAGCCTCATTCCTGATGAATGGCTTATGCCCAAAATGTTGATTCTCCTGCTCCTCAGATGCTGCCTGACCTGCTGTGCTTTTCCAGCACCACACTCTCGAATCTGACCTCCAGCCCTCACTTTCTCCTGCCATCACCCTGGGCATTTTGATGAGCAGGAACTGAACAGACATAGCAAAATAAACATTGTGGCTACAAGAACAGACCAGAGGCTAGGAAACTGTACAAACTCACCTCCTGACTCCCTGAAAAAGCCCACCCATCAACAGCTAGGCACAAGTCAGGAATGTGATGGGATACTGTCCACTTGCCCTGGATGGGGGCAGCTCCAACAACACTCGAGAAGAATGATATCATCCAGGACAAAGCAGCTGCTTGATTGGCACCACATCCACAAGCATCCACTCCCTCCCCTACCATCACTAATTAGCAGCAGTGTGTACCATCTACAAGATGCACTACAGAAATTCACCAAAGATCCTTATACAGCACTTTCTAAACCCATGACCACTTCCTTCTAGAAGGACCAAAGCAACAGGTACATGGGAACACCACTCCCTGTAAGTTCCCCTCCGAGTCACTCACCATCCTGACTTGGAAATATATTGCCATTCCTTTAATATCATTGCGTCAAAATCCTGGAATTCTCTCCCTAATGGCATTGTCCAGTTTCAATCCAGGGTCTGCAGTGTTTAAGAAAGTAGCTTATCACCATCTTCTCAAGGATAATTAGGGATTGGTAGTAAATGCTGGACCTGCAAATGCCCAAATCCCAAGAAAAAAAAGGAAAGATCCCAAAACAGTGCTTTGAAGATTGGGATATTCTCCCGATTGTCTGTGGTCAATATTAAATCCTCGATGATGGTTAGTAAATCTGAAATTGTGCTGCTAATTAGAGACATAGAGTCATAGAGATGTACAGTACCGAAACGGACCCTTCGGTCCAACCTGTCCGTGCCAACCTTTGGTAGCTCTGGTGCCAAGTCTTATCCTTGACTGAGAATAGTTTATTGGCAGACACATGTTCAAAGACACAGAGAGATTTCAAATCTATTTAAATCCAGACTGAAATTATTTTCAGACAAATTAATAAGTGGGTGTAACTGGATCTGACTGTTTTGAAAATTTCCTAACCGGATAGGGAGGGGCTTGAGTACTAAGCTGTGGAATCAGTGCAGTTTATTTCGAAACAATTGCTCCTGCCTCCAACCTTAACCCTTTAAATACAATTCTGACCCCTGACTATGTTACCTGTTCCTTTATCTGCCTGCCCCTAAGGATGGCCCTGTCATCCTGTGACCCCACCCCCCAATCCCAGGGGTCACTGCCTCCTCATTTTAATATGAAACTGCATTGGACTCAATGTCTTTTGGCTTTGTGGAGACCTATCCTGGGGGAGATAGGAATCAGGAAGCTGTCCCTGAGGAAATGTGGCAATGGAGCAGGGAAAACCAGGGTGAGGAGAGGTGACGGAGGGTATCCTTTGGAAATCAGGACAGAATGGTTCCACCATCAGAAAGTGACTACAGAGAGAAGGAGTGTGTGGGGACCGGGGACTGGAGAGTAGAGAGGCCGAAAAGATATACCAGACACAGACACAGACACAGAGAGTGGAACAGAGGTTTCGTGAGGGAGAGAGAGAGAGAGACTGGGAAAGAGTGAATGAGAGGGAGAGAGAGATGGGGGGAAGAAGCACTGAAAAAGAGAAAATCACTGGGACGGAGAGAGAAAGAAGCTGGGTGATAATTGGTAAAGAGTGGTACAAAGTCAGACAGGAGAGTGGGGAGGGGTTTGCACTGAGACATGAGCCACAGCAGCAGGTCAGCCTCAGAAGCTGATACCGAGGGCCAGGTAACAGGGAGACCGGGAGATGGAGAGTTTGGGATTTTAGACATCGGGTTTTTGAAATATTGGATAACTCCCAGCAAGGGGTAGCACGAATGTCGAGTGAGACATTCTTCCCCGAAAAGAAGCAGCTAAGAGCTTGTTCGTGATTAAGATTCAAAAACAATTCGAACAAACTCAGTCCATGAAGTGAAAAACTCGGACTCCTCCAGCATCTGCAGTCCTCACTTTCACCTAGTTCTGTTTGTGCTGGGTCACAGGAAATTCCTCTTCTCTTTTAAACTAAGAAATTACACCTTCCCCATCAAACACTCCCAGGACAGGGACAGCATGGGGTTAGATACAGAGTAAACTTTCCTCTACACTGTCCCCCATCAAACACTCCCAGGGCAGGGACAGCATGGGGTTGGATACAGAGTAAAGTTCCCTCTACACTGTCCCCCATCATACATTCCCAGGACAGGGACAGAATGGGGTTCGATACAGAGTAAAGTTCCCTCTACACTGTCCCGCATCAAACACTCCCAGGACAGGGACAGCACGGGGTTAGATACAGAGTAAAGTTCCCTCTACACTGTCCCCCATCAAACACTCCCAGGACAGGGACAGAATGGGGTTAGATACAGGGAAGCTTGCTCTATACTGTACCACATTGAGAGTCAGTGTGTGTGTGGCCCCTCCCTCAGTGAGAGTGAGCGTAACCTGTTCTCCTGTGTAAACAAGCCCGATACTTATTAACCAATCTGCCGATTCCAGATATTAATGTGCTCTATAAAAGCGAGATACTTTGGACGTTCAAAATCTGAACGAAGTACAGAAGTTGCTAGAAAAGCTCAGCAGGTCTAGCAGCTTTTGCAGAGGGAAATCAGAATTAACGTTTCAGCTCCAATGACTCTTCCTCTAGGTTCTGAGGAAGGGCCACAGCACCCGAAACATTAACTCTGATTTCTCTCCACAGATGCTGCCAGACCTGCTGAGCATTTCCAGGAATCTCTGTTTTTGAATCTGGTAAATATGTTTCTGAACATCTTCAATTAATTTACATCCTTCCCTAAAAAAGGCCAAAACTGCACTCAGGATTTCACTAATCCTCTCACCAGTGTACATTATAACTGAAGCACAGCATCTTTAGTTTTATTCTGGTCTCCAAACATTAACCCTGTTTCTGTTTCCACAGATGCTGCCAGACCTGCTGAGTTTCTCCAGCATTTTTATGTTTGTTTCATATTTCCAGCCTCTGCAGTATTTTGCTTTCATTCCTCCTTAATTCAAGTCTTTCTTAGTTAGTTGCCATAGCTGTCAATCTCCATTTAAGTAATATTCTGCTCTTTTATTCTTCCTGTCAAAGTAAACAAATTTATGTTTTACTATATTATACTTATTTATATCTATCTGCAACTGCTTTATGTCTTTATTATAACATTCTTTCCTAACTATCTTGGCATCATCATGAATGTTAGTGACCATGCCTTTGTTCTCTTCATCTAAGTCATTGATCTAAGTTACAAAAAGCTGAGGTGTAGGAACTGACCCCTGTGGAATTCCACAAACTGCGTCTAGATAATCTGACAAAGACCCATTTATCTTTGTTTTCTGCCAGTGATGCAGAATGATGCCAACAGCACAGGTTCAATTCCCATACTGGCTGGGGCCATGACCTTAATCCTTTCTAACCTCTGCCCTCACCTGAGGCATGGCAACCCTCAGGTTAAACCACCACCAGTTGCCTCTCTCTCTCAATCTCTGTAATGAGAGAGCAGCCCTCTGGTACACTGGGACCACAGTGACTTTACTACCTATACTAATATGGCATTAATCATTAGCTTTGCACAGCATCATTTTATGTGACACCAAGTCAAACACCCTCAGAAAGCCCTAGAACAGTACTTGTAAGTCTCCTCTTTATCCGTTATGCATGCTATTCCTTCAAAGAATTCCAAAATTGTTTAAACATTACCTTTATGCAAAATCATGCTGACTCCTCCCAATTATCTTGAGTGTTTCTAAATGCCCAGCTTATAACTTTCTTAATGATTGATTCTAACACCCTTTCCAAAACAGATACCCCACTAACCAGCCTAAAGTTTCCTGTTTACAAATCCTGAGCATAAAAAGGATTGGCAGATTACAACCAGATCTTCTACATTTTCCTTGCATTGGTCTCTTCATATCCTTGGATTCATCTCCACTCATCCTAGTGAATTCCAAACTTAAGCACAGCCAGTCTTTCCAATAACGGTTTATCGATTTTGACATGATGCAGCTTCTCAATTCCTTCTCTTTCATAATGACTTTGATAACCCCTTCTTCCTCGGCGAAGACTGATACAAAGTATTCATTCAATACCCCAGCCATGCTAACAAATTACTAGCAAACTACTCTCCATGTTATCCATCTCTCTGTAAGTTCCCTGCCAATTTGCTTCTCTTGATCTTTCCCATTAGTTAGCTTAATGGTACATCAATTGTATCTGAGCTTGAATGAAGTAGATTCTGTCTTTGACGTGTGTGTGACATCCTCTCTCTCTCTCTCTCTCGTACTCAACACCTTAATCAATACTGCCACTTCACATTCTCTCTTATTGTAGCTACAGCACTAGAAGCTACCTGACAATTGCCCAAATATGTCCTGTCCTCAAAAAGCCAGTACAGATCCAACTCAGAGTCAAGAGAGTGGTGTTGGAAAAGCACATCTGAGGAACAGGAGAATCAACCTTTTGGGTATAAGCCCTTCATCAGGAATGAGGCTTGTGGACTGGGGGGCTGAGAGGTAAATGGGAGGAGAGTAGATCTGGGGGAAGGTAGCTCAGAATGCAATAGGTAGATGAAGGTGGGGGAGAAGTGATAGGTCGGAGAGGAGGGTGGAGTGGATAGATGGGAAAGATCAAGAGGGCAGTGCTGAGTTGGAGGCCTGGGACTGAGATAAGTTGGGGGGAGGGAAATGAAGAAACTGGTGAAATTACACATTAATCCTATCTGGTTGCAGAGTCCCAAGGCAGAAGATGAGGCATTCTTCCTCCAGATGTTGGATGGTTAGGGTTTGGCAATGGAGGAGGTCAGGACCTGTACGTCCTTGGTGGATTGGGAGGGGGAGTTGAAGTGCTCAGCTCCAGGATGATGGGGTTGATTGGTGTGGGCATCCCAGAGATGTTCTTTTAAATGATCTGCAAGTTGGCATCCTGTCACCCCAATGCAGAGAAGACCACATTAGGTGCAACAGATTCAATTCAGCCAATTATCCACTCAATCTACTCTGTATCATCAGCAAAGAAATGGAAGGAGTTATTGAACATGCTATCAAGTGCCAGGTAATGATTATCTCAACCGAGAGACAATTTAACCATCATCTCTTGACGTACAATGACATTGCCATCACTGAATCCCCCAATTTCAACATCCTGGGGATTACTATTGACCATGAACTGAATTAGAACAAAGGAGAAAGAACAAAGAAAATGTACAGCCCAGGAACGGGCCATTCAGCCCTCCAAACCTGAGCCCATCCAAATCCACTGTCTAAACCTATTGCCCAATTCCTAAGCATCTGTATCCCTCTGCTCCCCACCTACTCATGCATCTGTCCAGAAGCATCTTAAATGAATCTACCGTGCCTGCCTCTACTACCTCTGCTGGTAACATGTTCCAGCCACCTACCACCCTCTGTGTAAAGTACTTCCCACATGTATCCCCCATAAACTTTTCACCTCTCACCTTGAACATGTGACCTCTCATTATTGAATCCCTCACCCCAGGAAAACTCTTATCTCTATCCACCCTGTCTATACCCTTCATGATTTTGTAGACCTCAATCAGGTCCCCTCTCAACCTCCTTTTTTCTAATGAAAACAATTCTAACCTATTCAACCTCTCTTCATAGCTAGCACCTTCCATACCAGGCAATATCCTTGGGTCATCATGTAAACACAGCGGCCACAAGAGCAGGTCAGGAATACTGCAGGGTGAGTAACTCACCCCCTGACTCCCCAAAGCCTATCCACTATCTACAAAGCTTGACTCAGGAGTGTGATGGAATATTCCTCATTTGCCTGGATGGATGAAGCTCCAATGACACTCAAGAAGCTTGACGCCTTTTAGGACAAAGCAGCCGCTTGTTTGGTACCATAACTACAAGCTTACACTCCCTCCACCATCAATACTCATCAGCAGCAGTTTGTACTATCTAAAAATGCACTGCAGTAACTCACCAAGGCTTAGATAGAAACCTAGAAAATAGGCCATTCATCCCTTCAAGCCTGCTCTGCCTTTCAATTAATTGGCTGATTATCCAACTCAGTACCCTGTTCCCATTTTCTCCCCATTCCCTTTGGTCCCTTTTGTCCTCTATCTAAAACCTTCTTGAAAACATTCAATGTTTTGTCCTCAACTGCTTTCTATGACAAAGAATTCCATAGGCTCATCACTCTCTGGATGAATAAATTTCTCTCGTGTCTGACAGCACTTTCCAAACCCACAATCACTTCCATCTCGAAGAAATGGCAGCAGATACATGGAACACCATCACCTGCAAATTCCTGTCCAAGCCACTCACCAACCTCACTTGGAAATATATTGTCATCCCTCCCACCGCCTTCTCAAGGGATGAACAATTAATTGTGTCCCAGCTCCAGCAAACCCACATCCCATAAATGAACAAAGGATCATTTTCCTGAGCTTCAAAACTTTCCTTATGTCCAGAAATATCTAACACCCAGTCCTGCTTTTCTTTGAGCCACGTTTCTGTTATAGATTTACCATGTAGCAATCTGTACTCGAAGCTCACCGACTTTATTTACCACACTTTGTGCATTCACATAAATGCTTTCTAAATCTAAATTAGACTTTATTACATTTTCTTTGTCCTAGCTCCCCTCAGACATTGCTATTTCTTACTCTTGCCCTAACTATATGCTGATGTAGTGAGCTTAGGGAGTTAATCTATATGGGGCCCATCCTGTCACCAAAGGGTATGAGGAGAGGGTTGTGGGAGGAGATCCTCCAGTGATCGTATTGAAAGGTGGAGCAAGTTGAAGGGCTGAAATGTTGTACACAGAATTGTTACTATGCAGCTGATAGGCCATTTAGCCCATCATTCTGCTGCACCGTCTCTGAAAGAGCACCCTGACTTTGTGCCATTCTCCTGCTCTTTCCTTGTAACCCTCCACATTGTTCCTTCCAGTCTGAGTTCTCCTATTTTTTTCATTGTTTGAAAAGTTTGTACTTCATAATAGCCTCTCCGTTGGACTCCTGATTGAGATTTTTAAAAACTCCTTCCTAAGCCAAAGATACTGAGGACAAGGCCACACTCTTGTCCCTGGGCTGGTGTCATCCATCTAACCATGAACTGTTCTGGGCTCTGACAGCCTCGTGCTTGGACATTGCCATTTTAAACAGTCTTTGCAAAGATTAAAACTGGATTTGAAGCTGCCAGGGAAATATCTGGGCATGTGAGAACAAAGAGCTTTTATCCGATCATTTACCAACTTTCCTAACTTTAATTTCTAAATATCAGAGTCGTGTGTTGTGGAGAACCAAAGTTGGTCTTGTTTCCGGTATTGGACTGTAATCCATTAATCCTGAGAGTGTGCCATACACAGAAACTCCATCTCACAATCACTCTCTGTGAGTGGATTTCACCGCTGCTGGCTTAGAGACACGAGGCTGTCCCTTCATTCAGAGACCTCAAGCAAGAACTAAATAATTGTTTCATTTCGATAGGTTTCCATTTGGACTGTCAAGAGGCTCTTTTCATATTTCTAGGTGGGTGAATAGTTGGCTGGGTAAGGTGGTGGTGGTCAGTGGGTGGCTGGATAATGGGCGTGTGGGTGGGTGCGTAGTTGGGTGTTTAAGAGCTGGGGAGTAGCTAGGGGGTGCTCAGTGAATGGTTGGTGGGTGGCTGGGGATAGTCAATGGATGGTCAATGGGTGGTCAGTGAGTAGTAAGTGGATGGCCAATGGGTATAGCTCTTGTTCAATACCCCTGGAGGCAATGGAAACACAAGCGAATATCTAAATACTGCTTAAATTTTACAATGGGTTCTTTTCAGGCAGTGAGTTCCAGACTCCTGCCATTCTCCGACTGAAACATATTTCTCTTCAACCTCCCACTGACCACTCACTGACTACCCACTGTCTACTCATTGACCACCCACTGTCCACCCACTCCCTGACCACCCACTGTCTTACTCACTGACCACCCACTGTCCACCCACTGACCATCCACTGACTACTCATTGACCACCTACTGTCTACCCACTGACCACCCATGGACCACTCCCTGACCACCCGCTATCTTACT
This sequence comes from Chiloscyllium plagiosum, assembly GCF_004010195.1. Classification (NCBI taxonomy): domain Eukaryota; kingdom Metazoa; phylum Chordata; class Chondrichthyes; order Orectolobiformes; family Hemiscylliidae; genus Chiloscyllium; species Chiloscyllium plagiosum. Next base: position 60,082,048 of record NC_057727.1, on the reverse strand, counting down.
CACTGACCACCCACTGACCACCCACTGACCACCCACTGACTACCCACTGACCACCCTCTGTCTACCCACTGACCACCCACAGACCACTCCCTGACCACCCACTGTCTATCCACTGACCATCCATGGACCATAGAGATTTAAGGAAGAAGTAGAAGGCAAAGAGGAGGTTGAAGAGAAATATGTTTCAGTCGGAGAATGGCAGGAGTCTGGAACTCACTGCCTGAAAAGAACCCATTGTAAAATTTAAGCAGTATTTAGATATTCGCTTGTGTTTCCATTGCCTCCAGGGGTATTGAACAAGAGCTAGAAAATGGGAATAGTATGGTCAGAGTTTTGTTGACTTCTCCACACATGATAGGCTGAATGGCCTCCTTCTGTCCTGTCACTATCTATGAGCTCATCAGTTCTATCATCACTCCATTTCCAGTCTGTTCTGCCTCTGCTACATCTCCACTCCATCTCCAATCTGTGTCTGCTCAGTCTTTAGAGTCATGGGGTCATATAGTTATAGAGCAAGGAAACAGACCCTTTAGTCCAACTGATCCATGGCAACCAGATATCCTAGCTGAAACTTTATTGCTGGAACAGCACAGCAGGTCAGACAGCATCTAGGGAAAAGGAGATTCGACGTTTCGGGCACATGCCCTTCCCGTCGAATCTCCTTTTCCCTAGATGCTGTCTGACCTGCTGTGCTGTTCCAGCAATAAAGTTTCAGCTTTGATCTCCAGCGTCTGCAGACCTCACTTTTTCCAACCAGATATCCTAAACTAATCTAGTATTCACCAGTATTTGTCCCATATCCCTCCAAACCCTTCTAATGCATGTATCTATCCAGGTGCCTTTTAAATGTTGTAATTGTTCCAGCCTCTACCACTTCCTCTGGCAGCTCATTCTATACATGCACCACTCTCTGCGCGAAATATTTATTCTCCACTCTGACTCCATTGCAAACTCCAACTCCATTCTGTTTTCATTGTGTTCAATTTATCTCAATTCTGTCACCATTGCATCTTGGTTTTGTCTGCATCCCATCACCAATCTGCCTGTGCTCTGTCTGTAAGCTGTCTCCAATCTGACTCCACTCTATCTCTGATCTGTCACTGTTGGATTTTTGATTTGTCTTTGACCTGTCTCTGGTCCACCTGTTTTATCTCCACTTAAACTCCATCACTGCTCCATTGCTACTCTGCTCTGCTCTTTCTGCATTGTTTCTTCAATCAGACTACCCAACCCTCTTTGTCTCTGTTTCATCCCTACTCTGTCTCCACTCGACCACTGCTCCATCTCTGCTCTGTCACTGAGCTGTCTTCACTCCATCTCCATTCTGTCCTTGCTCCATCTCTGCTCTGACCCCATCACTGTTCCATTTCTGCGCCTGTAGAGCATTTGGGAAACTTATTCGAGAAAAATAAGACAAGACAAATGGTCAGCTTGAAGAATTTTTCAAAGGTTTGGGAACTCGAGGCCTATTGGTTGATGTCGCTAGAGAAATGCTTGGCTTGGAGCTGATTGGTCAATGTTTCTCTCTAACACTCAATCCTTTCAATGTTTAAATTTTTAATTTTCATTATAATGATGAAATCTCTTAAGACCTTGTGCAGTGAAAATGCTGCTGTTCAGAGCTCCACAATATGTAACCATGGTAACTGAAAGATTTGTGAATCACAGTTTATTACTTCATTACTTGTCACCAGTTGCTTGTTGCCGAGATACAAACTAACAACTTTGATGGTTGTCACAGGTTGGACAAGTGACCGATGGACATTAGCTGGTATGAAGCAGGTTATCATTGTCGCCAGGGCAGCTCGTCTTCGAGTGCAGCCAGTATCCTTACCTTCAGCACAGCACTGTGCTTGCTCCTGATCCTGCGCGGAGCTCAGGGTCAGCCCATCAAACAAACCATGCCCCCTATTATGGAGAACAAGCCCTTTCTGGTCATTTGGAACATTCCGACAGAAAAATGCAGGACTCACCGTGGTGTTGATCTCCACCTGAATGACTTTAATATAGTGACCAATGAGAATGAAGTTTTCATGGGCGGGAATATCACAATATTTTATACCTATCAGTTGGGCAAATATCCTTACTATGAAAACAAAAACGTGGTGAATGGGGGCTGTCCCCAGAACACTAGCCTAAATGAACACACGAGAAAGATGCAGGCTGACATTGATAAGTATTTGCCCTCCAAATACTACAAGGGTCTGGCAGTCATTGACTGGGAGGAGTGGAGACCCCAGTGGGTACGTAACTGGGGCACTAAAGCCATCTATCGTGAGAAGTCGGAGGAGCTGGTTCGAGCCAGGCACCCTGACTGGTCTCCTGCTCGAGTTCTGAAACAGGCGCAATCGGAGTTTGACACAGCAGCAAACAAGTTCATGACTCAAACTCTGAGGGTGGGTCAGTCAATGAGGCCCCAGGCATTGTGGGGTTACTACCTCTTCCCGGACTGTTACAATTACCATTACAATGACAACTTCTCCAGTTACAATGGGCGCTGCCCTAATATTGAGTTTGAACGCAATAATCAGCTGCAGTGGCTCTGGTCCAAAAGCAATGCTTTATATCCCTCTATCTACATGGAGGAAATCTTAAAATCTTCGGAACAAGGAAGGCAGTTTGTGAGAGCACGGGTGCAAGAGGCCATGCGTGTGTCATTGACAGTGGACTCAGCGTATGCACCACCTGTGTTTGTATACTCTCGATCACACTATGCTTACACCTTCAACCCAATGACACAGGTAGGTGGATGCTGGAAAATAAAACAAATGTTGATATAGACTTGATGGTACAAAGGGCTGTATGATTCTATGAAAATGGTTCAATTTCTCAGTTAATAATTAACAGAGTTGAAGAAATATGAGGCTCTATGACAGTGATAGGCTGGAAAGTGTTAAACTTCAAAGGGACTTGATGTGCCAATGAAATTTAACGTGCAGCTAAGCAAGTGAATAAAGCGAATGGTATGTGACCTTTATTAGAGAAGAGTTTGAGGATCAGCGTAAAGCTATCTGACTGCGGTTATATACAGCCTCAATGAGACCATACCTTTTGTACAGCTTTGATCTCTCTACCTAAGGAAAGATAAGCTTTCCATAGAAGGAGTGCAGTGAAGTTTCACCAGACTGATCCCTGGAATGCAGGACTATCGTATGAAGAGAGATTGAGGAGGCTCCCTGTATTCTCTGGAGTTTAGAAGATTGAGAGGTGATTTTATTGAAAAATACAAATTCTCATAAGGTGTGACTGGGCAAATGCAGGAAGAATGTTTCCTCTTGCTGGGGAGGTAGGGGATTCAGAGTAAGGGAAGCCCTTTGGAGCCAAGAAGAGGAGGAATTTCTTCACTCAGAGGGTGTGGAGGCTTTGGGATCTCTGCCCCAAGAGGGCAGTAAGGGTGTATTCATTCAGTATCTTCCAGACGAAGATTGATAGATTCTTTCAGTCTAAGGTGAAGAGGAAGATCTTAGGTTACAAGAGGGTATTAAATGATTGGGCAGATGGACAGATCAATGGCTGATAGAGTTAAAAAAAAACAACAAGCAACGATACTGGATGTGGGTTTGGAAGGAGCTGCGGTGATGGAAATTTACTCATGGGCCTTGACTTCCTTGGATACACACACTGGTTCCTTCTCTTCATAAACATGTGTTCTTAAAATGTAATTGTTGTTCTTGAATTAGCATCTAATTGTAAGTATTTATAGTTCCCTTAACTTTTCCCTGACCCACTGTCATGTTTCCCTTCTGTCTGTACAGTCACTAGATATTGTCCAGGTGAAAAATAGTTCCTTGTTTTGTTTCATAAGTCTTGACATCAATCTCCTAAATATTCATGGTGCCAAAGGAGATTCCAAATGGTAGATGATTAAAATAATACTGCCTGAATAGTTAAGGGGGTGTCTGACAAAATCTCCTGGGCATAATTTAATAAAGAATTTGGAGTCTTAGAACATAGAACATTATAGCGCAGTACAGGCCCTTAGAACATAGAACATTATAGCGCAGTATAGCGCAACAGCACTCCATGTTGCACCAACCTGTGGAACCAATCTGAAGCCCATCTAACCTACACTATTCCATTCTCATCCATATCGTATGAGGAAAGGCTGAGGCACTTGGGGTTGTTTTCATTGGAGAAAAGAAGGTTTAGGAGCGCAACATCGAGGGCCGAAGGGCCTGTACTGCGCTGTATTCTTCTATGTTCTATGTTCTATGTTCTATATGTTTATCCAATGACCACTTAAATGTCCTTAAAGTTGGTGAGCCTACTACTGTTGCAGACAGGGCATTCCATGCCCCTACTACTCTGAGTAACGAAACTACTTCTGACATCTGTCCTATATCTATCACCCTTCAGTTTAAAGCCATGTCCCCTCATGCTAGCCATCACTATCCGAGGAAAAAGGCTCTCACTGTCTATGCTATCTCACCCTCTGATTATCTTATATGTCTCAATTAAGTGACCTCTCAACCTTCTTCTCTCTAACGAACACAGCCTCAAGTCCCTCAGCCTTTCCTCATAAGACCTTCCCTTCATATCAGGCAACATCTTAGTAAATCTCCTCTGAACCGTTTCCAAAGCTTCCACATCCTTTATATAACATGGTGACCAGAACTGTACACAATACTCCAAATGTGGCCACACCAGAGTTTTGTACAGCTGCATGGTTCTGAAACTCAATCCCTCTACCAATAAAAGCTAACATACTGTATGCCTTCTTAACAACCCTGTCAACTAGGTGGAAACCTTCAGGGATCTATGTACATGGACACTGAGATCTCTCACTCTCATTCATATCCAGAATTATCTTTGCTATCCTTTCCTCTACATCCCTGGAACTGTTAGGAGGCCTATAGAAAACTCCCAACAGGACGATCTCTCCTTTCCTGTTTCTAACTTCAGCCCACACTACCTCAGTAGATGAGTCCTCAAACATCCTTTCTGCCACCGTAATACTGTCCTTGACTAACAATGCCACACCTCCCCCTTTTTTATCATCTTCGCTGTTCTTACTGAAACATCTAAATCCCGGAACCTACAACAACCATTCCTGTCCCTGCTCAATCCATGTCTCTAAAATGGCCACAACATCGATGTCCCATGTACCAACATTTATATTCACATTCACACACTTCAACCACTGTAAATGCTAGCCATTATCATTACAGCTACTCTGCATTAAGTTTAAATTCTGTTTCAAACTCTTGTACCTTTAATTTCCATTAACTCTCTTTAATCTTAATCAGGGAGATGGATTTTGTTATTTATTCTATTTGCTTGGACTTTCTCTTCGGTATGGTTTCAAATTATCTGGACACTTTCTGATGGTATTGACTTTCCTGTTTCTGTGGTGATAAAGGTGTTGCTGCTTTGTAGAATTCATGTAAAGTCCCCATCTCCCACATTGATAGCACTCAGTTCCTCCTTGCTGGGAACTCACTGCACTTGTGGCTCTGCTTTGACCCCATCATGAACAACCTTATCTGGTCAATCTCATCTATTCTTATCCTTTTGCTATTTTAGTCAGCTTTTGAGAAGATGATGACACCATCCTGGGGTCTGTACATCCAGACCTCTGAGAAGGAGTTCTAGTGTTTCCTCAAAGAATTGTCTAAGCTTGGGCCTTAATCTCCATTCATCATGGATTTCCTGTTCAATGCTAAGTCCATTGATGGAAATATGGCAATTTTTAATTCCTTTTCCCAAATGCAGTGTGATCTCACATTAATTCATCCTTCTAATCTTCACACCTACAATGTCTTGTTAATAGATCTGTTTAAAACATCTCAATTAATTCTCCCAATGCTGAGATCATTGATGACATATTACCTCATCTATGATTAAATTTATTTTGGGTTTAAAGTAAATGTTGGATGCTTTGATTAAAGTCTCACATTTTATAATATTTTGTTCCACACTTTGCCTGATAAGAACAGCAGCTATTAGACCGACATTATATGAAAACATGTCGCTCTTTTGCCTGCAAGTTTGCTGCTGTTGTAAATTGCTGAGATTTGTTCCACTTCCAGAATTCCCTTTGTTGGGGACCCTCAGTTCTCTGAATGGCTGTGGTAATGGCAAACTCATTCCTGGAGCTACCATCTTGTTTTGCTGCTCCACTCGACTGATCTGGGGTGTATTTCCATTTATGTTCCTTCCTTTATTCAAAATCTTCTGCTTTCGAGTTTTTGCTTCCCAGATACTTCCTGACGCATGGCTTTGGCATTAAAGTCTTTTGAGGTTCTTTTGTGCCACTTTGCTGCTGCACTGACTTCATGTTTCCGGACAGTAATTTCCCTACCTGCCACCATTCTCTTTTCCAGACCAATTATTGGCACTACTGTTCCCGAACCACCACGGAAATCTGAAAGATGCATCAAGGTGATCCAGTTCCCTGACTGTTCAGGACTAATGCAATTCACACCAGGTTTCATCATTTTACACAAAATAATTATATTTATTATAACATACCACTTTAACAAATGGCAATGAAACAAAGAATTTTAATCTACTACTATACAGATTAAACTATACCCCTTTAAAACCACAATGACACACACTCAACCACAAATATGATCGACAAAAGAAAGACAGTTTGGCACATATTATGGGTGGAAAAAAATAGACAACATTCTGAAGATCAAGTCAGGGGGTGATTATGGGTTAAAGAGTCTCTCTCAGTTTTATTGATTTCGAAGACCATGTCACACAGCTCTCTAGACAGTTTGATAGTTTGAATGGTGGACATAGGTCTTATTACAATTCTTTCTTTTAAGCTTTCTTGGATTTTCTATCTTTTAGCCCACAGGGGCTGGGGGAAGGGGAAAGGGATAGAATGGAGGGGAGACAGTGTGTGAGAGATATACTGGGTGGGGGGAATGGATATGGTAATTTCACAGGTTCTGGATATTTCCACTGTCCTGCATTTCCAACTTTGTAACATACCATAGCCAAACCAATACATTGGTTAAGATGTTCCTTAACTTAAAGGCTCTTGGTGCCACTCTGTCTCAAAGTATTCCCCTCATTGCTTCAAAAAGCTTTTCTGTGGCAGTAAACTGTGTTCCCCAACATAGTGCCAGGGCCAAGGATGTCATGGAGAGGCTGCAGGGCACCCTGCTGTGTGAGGGGGATCATCTTGGAGTCATGGTCCACATTGGTAGATAAGAAGAGAGATGAGGTCCCACATGTAGAAGTCAGGGAGGTAGGAAGGAAATTTAAAAGCAAGATATCAAGAGCAATAATCTGAGGATCACTGATAGCACTTTAAGAACAAGGGCATTGATCAATTGAGCACATGGCTGGAGAGCTGGAGAGTGGGCATTGGGTACAGGTCTGGTGCAGGTGGGACCTAAAAAAGATGAACAGGTGACAGGCTAACAGGACTGAGACTGATGTGCTCCCAGATACTAATGATGTTGGGGTTGATTTAAATAAGTTTGTTAAGTGGATGGAAACCTAATGGGGTAACCCAAATTGGACAGGAGTTAAGATGGCAACAGTAAATAGAAAAGTTGTGAAGGAGCCTAGGAAGCAGGAAAAATAAATCTGAGCATCAAATAACATCTCGAATGCAAAATAACGTCAAAAAACAAAGTCAAGGGCACCTTATTTTAGTGTGTTCAGCATTCACATCAAGCTCAACAATCTCAAGGCACAAACAGAGAGAAGTTGCCAAATACTCAATATGAATATGTGAATGGAACTCTTGTTTGACAAACTTGTTGAAGTTTTGTTTTACGGTGTTACTCACAAAAACTAACTAATAAAGATGGTCAATAGATGTAGTATGTTGGATTTTCATAAACCTTTGATAATATCCCTCACAGGAGGATGGTTAATAAAATTGAAGCATGTAGTTTAGGAGGCAATCTACAGGCATAGATTAATGATTGACTCAGAGTCAGAAACCAGAGAAGAGTAATAGATGACCTATTTTCAGTTTGGCATACTGAGACTAGTGGGATACCACAGGATCAGTACTTCGGCCCCAGCTGTTGACAAAATTTATCAATGATTTGGAAGTGGGAACCAAATGTAATGTGTCTAAATTTGTGGATGATTCAAAGCCAAGTGGAAATGTATGTTGTGAGGGAGATGTGAAACATTTTCAGAACAATTTGGAGAGCAGTCAGTGGGCAAAAACATGTCAGATATATTATAATGTGACAGATATCTCCACTCTGGCAGGAGAAACAGATGGGCACCGTATTTATTAAATAGTAAGAGGTTAGAAAGTGTACAAAGGAACTTGAGTGTCCTTGTCAATTAATCACTGAAGGCAACCATACAGTTGCAGCAAGTTATTAAGAAAGCTAATGGGATGTTAGCCTTTATCACAGGAGGATTTTAGTATAGGAGTAGGGAAATCTTGCTTCATTTTACAGGAGTTTGTTCAGACAGCACCTGGAGTAATGCGTGCAGCTTGCGTCCTTATCTCAGGAAAAATACTATTGCCAAAGAGAGAGTGCAATGAAAGTTCCCCAGATTTGTTCCTGGGATAGTGGGATTGTCGCAGGCAAGATAAGGCAAACTGGGATTGTATTGTCTTGAGTTTTGAAGAATGACAAGGGATCTCAATAAAATCTATAGCTTATTTAAAGTGACAGAGCAGGGAAGATGCAGGTTAGATATTTCCCCTGGATGGGGAGTCCAGTGCAGGGACACAATTTAAAAATAGGGTAGTAATTTAGGATGGAGAAGAGAGGGAATTATTTTACTCAGAGTGATGTGAATCTTTGGAATTCTCTACCACAGAAGACTGTGGAAGCTGAGTCTAAGAGTTTATTTAAAGTAGAGATGAATAGATTTCTGACAGTGGTGTACAGGGATATGGGGATGGGGTCGGTAAAAGGCATTGATGTGTTCAATCAGCCATGACATTTTTGAATGGCAGAGCAGCCTAACAGGCTGAATGGTCTATTCCTGATCCTAAGTTCTGTTAATACAGACCTACATCCTTTCTTAAAGGTGGAGACCAAAACTGCACCTGGGTGTAGTCTCATCAAAACACTATACAATTGTAGAAGGACTTTTTTTATCCTTGTACAACAAATCCCTTGCTATAAAGGACTTTGTGCTTGTAACAGCACACCCAACTATCCTTGAACATCAATATTAATGAGTTTTTAAAAAATACTCTATTTTTCTCATCTTACAAACAAAGTGAACAACTCACAGTTCTCCTCGTTACAGTTTACTCATTTAACCTGTCAATGTGTCTTTGCTGCCTTTTTGTCTCTTTACAGCTTGCACTGCCACCTAGCTTTGTATCATCAGCAAACCTGGATACAGTACTCTTTGTCTCTGTCTAAACCAGACATACGGATTGCAAATAACGGAGGTCTCAACACCGATCCTCAAACACTCACTAATCACAACCTACCTATTTATCCCTACTATCTGCTTCTTGTCCATTTACTAATCCATCATAATATATTATGAAACAAGGGCACTTGTCTTGTTCATTAACCATATCAAATGCCTCTCAAAAATCCAAGTATATCGCATCTGCTGGTTTCCTTTAAATACATATAGTTTAATACTGAAAAAACACTGGATACATTTGTCAAATATAATTTTCCTTTCTGAAAACCATGCTAACTCTGACTGATCATGCCATAATTTTCAAAATGCAATGATGAGCCTTTCTCAATTACATCAGATAATGACAGAGAAGCAGAGGAACATTGACACTCATTGCCTTCCCATTCCCTGTCAGGGGGAATTCCAAATTCTCACTGCTGTCCGGTTAATGGCATTTCTCCTGAATTACTGATCTCTCAGTGACTCTCTGTTACTAGTGGCCCTATGTTCTGCTCTTCCCCACAAGAGGAAACATCCACTCTGTATCCACACAATCAAAACCTTCCAATAGATTACCCTCAGCCTTTTCACGTGAGAAAACAGACCCAGCTGGTCAATCCTTCCTTGATCTTTCTGGCATCATCCTCATAAACCTTCCCTGAGCCTCATCAGTGCCTCTAGATTCTTTTTACTAAGATGGTAACCAGACTGCCTGAAGTGCTCATAGATGTGCTCTAACTGGGGTCAGTACAGGTTTAATATAACTTCTCAAACTTTCTATTCTGTCCGTCTGGATGCAGCATCCAATGCTTTCGTGGTCAGTGTGTTTGTATCTGAGATCTCTTTGCTCCTTTACACCACCCAAACAGGCTCCCAGTATCAAGGTGAGTCTTGCTGGATGTCTTGTCCCATTCTGTCACAAGTCTCACCATCATCCATATCGGTCAGACCCTGGTAAGCTTCCACCCAGTGTGTCCATCTTCATAGTGGGAGAGACAAGTTAGCCTTGGAAATAGAGAGTAACCAAGGGGCTAATGAGAGTCAGGAATCTAAAGTAATTAATATCAGCAGTGTAAAAGTATTGAGAAACTTAAGGAACTGAAAGTCAACACCTCACTTCGCCTCTGGAATTCATATTTGAACAAAGACTATAACAAGATCAGGAGCTGAGTGGTTCTGGCAGAAGTCAGGCTGGGTAGCATTGCTGGCCATTCCTCCACATCATGAAGACCACACTGACCCAGGAGGTTGCCTTGGACTAGGGTGCAGGTGAGATGGCATGGCCTCTTCTGCTAGTCCTCCAGGAGAGGAGAGGGCTCCTTTCCTTTCCACCACCCTGTCCACCAGAACCTACAGGTCCTTGTCAGACAATCACAGCAGCATCCTTCCCTTCTCCTATAACTTCTGGAAATGTCTTTGATCAAGCAAGGCAGTTTCAGAATAGTATTTCGGAAACAACACATGGTAAAGTTGGTGCTGGAAATGAACTTTAGGGATGCAGGCAGGACAGGATGGGTAATTACTGAGGTGATTTTGGTAAAATAGGGTGAGAAATTTTGTTAAACCTCATGATGAAAACCTGACAACTTACATTTAGCCAAATAAAAAACCCTCTAAAAATAGAAGTTTAAATAGGCCATTCAGCCCATCAAGTCTGCACTACCATTCAATGAAATCATGGTTGATCTAATCATCCTCAACTCCACTCTCCTGCCTGTTACCCATAACCCTTGATTCCTTTACTGATTAAAAATCTGCCTATTTCAGCATTAAGTATTCTTAATGATCCAGCCTCGATACTCTCTGTGGTAAATAATTCCTCAGATTCATTCTCCCTCTGAGAGAAGAAATTCCTCTTCATCTCTTTCTTCAATATACAGCTATTTATTCTGAGATGATGCCTTCTGGTTTGAGACTCTCCCACAATGGAAGCAACCTCTCCACATCTACCCTGTTAATTCCTCTAAGAATCTTATATATTTCAATGATTTTGTCATTCATTCTTCTAATCTACTCAGCCTCTCATAAAAGAGCCCTTCCATACCTGGGATCAGCTGAGTTAACCTTCTCTGGACTGTACTCCAATACCAGTATCTCTTTCCCTAGATAAGGTGCCCAAAACTGCTCACAGTATTTCAGCTATGATCTGACTGGTATCTTGTCTAATTTGAACAAGTGCTCTCTACTTTTATATTCCATTTCCTTTCACATAAAGGCCAACATTCCATTTGTCTTCCGTATTACTCATTGAACTTGAATGTTAGCTCTTTGCCATTTATGGATGAAGGCTCCCAATTCCCTGTTTATAGTTTTCTGCAATCTTCTTCATTTAAATAATATTCTGCTCCTCTATTCTTCCTTCCAAAGTGCATAACCTACTCATTTAACCTGTCTATATCTCTCTGCAGACTCTGTCATCCTCATCATCAGCCTTCCCATTTATTCGTGTGTGATCAACAAACTTGGCTGCAGTACATTCACTTTCCTCATTAATATATATTGTAAATAAATGTGGCCCCAGCTCTGATCCTTCTGGCACAGGTTACTATCCTGAAAATGTCTCCTTTATCCCAACTCTCTGCTGTCTATTAATTAGCCATTCCTCTATTTGTGTTAACATATAGCATAACTCCATAACACCCCCCTTTTGAAAATATAAGATTAATCTCTGTTCAATATTTCTGTCATTATCCCAGCTCCCAGGACCCCAGGATTTATCTCTCCACCCTTCAAGCACTCTGCCTGTATTCCTGATGAAGGGCTTTTGCCCGAAACGTCAATTTTACTGCTCCTTAGATGCTGCCTGAACTGCTGTGCTTTTCCAGCACCACCCTACTCCAAAATCTGGTTTCCAGCATCTGCAGTCATTGTTTTTACCCAGCTCCCAGGACAGCCCATCTCTCTTTCTAAAAGACCAATGTTCATGCTAATTACTGACTATCTTTCTATATATTTAAAGAAAAGCTCCTATAGTCTGTTTCCATATTTCTGAATAGTTTGCTTTCATTCTATTTTTATCAGTTTATATTGGCCATTTGCCAACTCTGAACCCCTCCCAATCCTCAGGCTGTCTCCTGTTCTTTGCAACATTATAAATCTCTTCTTTTAATCCATTAATATCTTTAATTGTTCAAGCAAGCCATGAATGGGATTTTCTCATTGAGTTTTGACTTTTTTAATGGAATGTATTTTTGATAATAATCTTGAATTGTTTCTTCAATGTTTCCCACTGTTTCTTTAATAGCTATTTACCCAATCAACCACTGATCTCTCCTCATCCCCATGTAACTGTTTCATGTGAGATTCCTGCTAATGGCTGCTGTATGTCACTGTTCAGTTGTAGATACTTTTAAGCAAGCTGTTCAGACGTGTTATGACACTTGGCTCCCTCACTCCCACCCCCAGGTCTCCTGGGCCACCAGCCTAGAGGTTGGGACAATACCACTGTGCCACAATAGCCCATTTTCTCTTCAGATGCATTCCGATCAATTTTCCCAGAGAATACCTTTTGCTTTGAGATTGTTAATTAAAGCTGTCTCATTACACAGTACTACATATAAAATAGCATCATCCTTTATCAGCTCAACAACACATTGCTTCAAAAACTCAGTACAAAAGGACTTTACAAATCATTCTTCCACACCACTTTGGTCAGTTTGCTTGGTGCACCCATCACAGCAGATGATGGAATCTAAATTGAATTAAACCTGGAATAAGAACATAAGAACATAGGAAATAGGAGGAGGAGGAGGCCATCCAGCGCATCAAGCATGCTGCACTATTCAATAACATCATGGCTGACCTTTTCATGGGCTCAGGTCCACTTACCCATCCTCTCACCATAACTGCTAATTCCTTCACTGTTCAAAAATTTATCTTTGTCTTAAAAGCATTTACTGAGGTAGCCTCATTGGGCAGGGTATTCCACAGATTCACAATCCTTTAGGTGAAGAAGTTCCTCCTCAACTCAACCCTAAATCTGCTCCCCCTTGTTTTGAGGCTATGTCCCCTAGTTCTAGTTTCACCCACTAGTGGAAATAACCTCCCTGCTTCTATTTTATCTATTTCCTTCATAATTTTATATGTTTCTATAATATGCTCACCCACTCATTTTTGTAAATTCCAATGAGTATTGTCCCAGTCCCTTTAATCTCTCCTCATAAGCCAACCCTCTCAACTCCAGAATTAACTTAGTGAACCTCCTCTGCACCACCTCTAGTGCCCGTATATCCTTTCACAAGTAAGAAGACCAAACTATAGATAGTACTCTATATGGGACCTCACTAGCACCTTATATAGCTGCAGCATAACCTTCCTGTTTTAAATTCCATCTGTCTAGCAATGAAGGACAATATTCCATTTGTCTTCTTAATTACCAACTACACCTGCAAGCCAACCTTTTGTGACTCATGCACAAGGATACCCAGATCCCTCTGCACAGCAGCATTCTGCAAATTTTTCACCATTTAAATAATAATCCATTTTGCTGTTACTGTTATTGATCTCAGTGATGATGACCATAAAAATGTCTTCAATTGTCAGAAAAACCCATCTGCTTCACTAATATCCTTCAGGGAAGAAAGTTTGCCATCTTTACCCAGTCTGACCTAGTCATAGAGTCATAGAGATGTACAGCATGGAAACAGAAGAAGGGCTCATGTCCGAAACGTCAATTCTCCTGCTCCTTGGATGCTGCCTGACCTACTGCGCTTTTCCAGCAACACATTTTTAAGCTCTGATCTCCAGCACCTGCAGTCCTCACTTTCTCCTAGCATGGAAACAGATCCTTCGGTCCAACCCATCCAGACTCTAAGCTACGTGGGTGACTCCTAATTGCCCCCTAAGATGGCTGAGTGAGGCACACAGTTCAAGTGCAATTAAGGACAGCCAAGATTTGCCAGTGATGGTCACATCCTATGAAGGAATTTTCGAACAGTCCAGATGAAGTCTCTCCAGAATCATTACATTGCCTTTATTACAAGTTCCAATCAGTTTTGTTTAATAATATTTTGGTCAATAATGCATAAATACTGTTAGAGGCTCCTACCAGAATCTCTAACACTTTTTATTCCTAGTCTCTATTCCTGGTGATTTTACTTTTCTACTCCTTAACTTTCTGAACCAAGAGCCGTTCTTACTCCTGTACTATGTCATCCTTCACTAAGTCATCCTTCACTAAGACAGAAAACAATTGAAAATTTGAATCACAGCTCAGTAAACTCCCAGCCTCACAAAGGGCATCAAATGTAGTATTTTTTTGAACCACCACCTGCATTTACCAAAGGTCTTACTTTAATTTGGGTGATTTGCACTGCTCTCCTTCAATGGGTATCTCGAGGTTTTGTCCATAGCAAAGTTTGTTGATTAATAAAGTCCAAGCTGAGGAAGGACACGTTTGTAAATCTGTGTGTATAAAATCATTAAACCAGTCCAGTAGGAGGCACAGAAATGGCTGTTACCTCACAAGTCCCTCCCTTTGAAGTGAGGTAGCTAGAATCAAATACATATTCATTGCCTCCCTTTGTGTTTCAGATAGATTTAATGTACAGCATTGGGGAAAGTGCAGCCCTGGGAGCAAGTGGAGTCATTCTGTGGGGAAGTATTGAATTTTCTCGCACCAAGGTAAGGCAGAACCATGCTGTTTCATGTTAACATTCACCAACAGTGGCTCTTCATTGAACTGTAAATATCTATTTGCCAGTGTGAAACCCACTAGTGAGAGGAGCTGGGAGAGGGACACCTGCTGTTTGTTGCAATCAGTAAAAATTCTCCAGGATTGTGAAAGGTTTTGAAAGGTAAATAATGAAAGCTTGTTTCCATTGGTTAGTGAATCAGGAATAAGTCTGTGAATTATGTTGAAGCAACAGGAGGCCAACATTGGGATGTAACGCTGTGATATATATCACATATGCTGTGTGTGTCCCAATCCTGTTAGTACTGCTGCCCGACAGTGCCAGGGACCCAGGTTTGAGTCCGCCCTCAGATGACTTTATGTGTGGAGTTTGCATGTTCTTCCTGTGTCTGTGTGAGTTTCTGCCAGGTGCTCTAGTTTACTCCCACAGTCAAAAGGTATGCAGGCTAGGTGTATTAGCAATGGAAAATGCAGGGTTACAAGGATAAATTAGATTCACTACAGTGTGGAAACAGGCCCTTCGGCCCAACCAGTCCACACCGACCCTCCGAACAGCAACCCACCCAGACCCAATCCCCTACGTTCACCCCTGACTAATGCACCTAATACTATTTAGCATGGTCAATTCATCTAAACTGCACATCTTTGGACTGTGGGAGGAAACTGGAGCACCCGGAGGAAACCCACACAGACACAGGGAGAATGTGCAAACTCCACACAAACAGTTACCTGAGACGGGAATTGAACCCAGGTCTCTGGCGCTGTGAGGCAGCAGTGCTAACCACTGAGCCACCATGCCGCCCCATTGGATAGGATAGGGGTAGTCCTGGAGGGATACTCTTTGGACAGTCAGTACAAACCCGATGGGCTGAATGACTCCTTCCCACACTGTAGGGATTTTATAATTTACTGATTGTCATACTGAATGGGTCAGATCGGAGAAAGAAATCTGGCTTGCCAGATCAAATATGTAATGTTTACAGTTGGTTAACATGGTAGTTAGCCATTGCAGCATATTCATATGAGGTAGATGTACTTTAAGAAATAAAATTTTAAAAAAACAAGCTCTATAAATGCAAACTAATCAGTAAGTTCTGAATGCAAACAGCAAAACTTGGATATCACTGAAAAAAAGATGTTTTGTTGAAACTTTTCATCTTACACTCATCAGGACCTTTTACAAGAAAAACAATTTTTTTGCAAAATATCCTAATGAGTGCAAACAAATATCTTTGAAAAGACGTCTTTTTTCTGCAAAAAAAAAGCAGTACAAAGCTTCAACCTGTTTCCCATTACTACCTTTTCACAGAAGCTCAATTCCAGAGAAATTTTACTCCTATCTCAACTCCTTAATTATTACTGACCTGATTCTTTGCAGCTTCTTTTCTTTGGACACTTTGGCAAAAGGGCAAATGGTTCCACTGAATTGAAATGTAATACTCCCGTGAGCAGAAACTATCCACTCTTCTGAACTGAACTCCTGGTCCTTCTAAAGTGACATTGAACAATTTGCTCTGAAATCAAAGTAAAATTTAATGGCTTTCTGTAGACTCAATTAGTCGCCTTAGACAACAGGATTGTCACAGACACTTGGAACATAGAACATTAAACAGTACAGCACAGGAACAGGCCCTTCAGACCACCATGTCTGTGCTGACCATGATGTTAGTCTAAACTACCCCACCTCACATGTATCCCTCTGTTCCCCACCTGTTCATGTCTCGGTCTAAGTATCTTCAACATTGTGATTGTATCTGCTTCTACTACCTCCCCAACAGCACATTCCAGGTGTCCAGTACACTTTGTGTAAAAATACTTGCCTCACACATCTCCTTTAAACTTTTACCATCTCACCTTAAAACCGATACCCTCTAGTAGTTGACATTTCCACCTGGGGAAAAAAAGACTGACTGTTCACCCTATCCATGTCCCTCATCATTTTATCAGATCACCTGTCAGCCTCCATGCTCTAGTGAAAACAATCCAAGTTTGTCCAACCTCTCCTTATAGCTAATACACTCCAATACACACAACATCCTGGTAAACCTCTTTTTCACCCTTGCCAAAGCCTTCACACACTTCCAATAGTGTGACAACCAGAACTGCACAGAATACTCTAAGTGTGGTCTAACTAAAGTGTTATACAGTACTTGAGTGCAGTCACACAGTTTCTTGGAAATAATGCACTTAGATCATTGTCCTAATGACTTCCTGATCTGCTTAAGAAGTACCTCCACAGAACTGACCCACATCCATTAGCCTCTAGTTAAAACCTAAACCCAGACATAATATATTAATCACCTTTCATTTCATGGAGCCAAATGTGACCAGCCAACCAGTTGGGATCCACCCATCAGCTTCTCCAGACTGGATCAAATGGGCCTGTTTGGTTATCAATGGAAATGAATGAGCCACCAGTGAGCTTAACAAGAAGAGACACTTGTTTCAAATAAAAGGTAGAGTTTATTGCATGATAGCAATAGGTACAATTTGTATTGGCTGCTAAACATAATTACTAAGACTACCAGGGTTCAGGCATGACAAATTTGTCTCCATTGGGCTCTTACGTTAAAAGTTTTGATTAACCACCCAGAATAATCTAATCCTATACATAATCTCCAACATTATCTGTTTCAGAACCATTGACAATACCACAGTCCCTCAGCACTGACCCTTTGACTATGTGGCACTCCCTCAGAACTGAACCCTTTGATAGTGTAACACTCCCTCAGTACTGACACTTTGACACTGAAGGAATGGTGATATATTTCCAAGTCAAGATGATGATTGGCTTGGAGAGAAACTTGCAGGGGGTGGTGTTCCCATGTCTCTGCTGCCATTGTCCTTCTAGTTGGAAATAGTCAAGGACTTGGAAGGTGCTGTCTCAGGAGCCTTGGTGAATCTCTGCAGTGTATTGTATAAACACTGCTGCCACTGAGTGTCAGTGGTGGAGGGAATGATTGCTTCTGGATGTGGTGTCAATCAAACCGGCTGCTTTATCCGAGATGATGTTGAGCTTCTTGAATGTTATTGGAGCTGCAGCCATCCAGGCACACTCCTGACTTGTGCCTTGTAAATGGTGGACGGGCTATGGGGAGTCAGGAAGTCAGTCACTTGCTGTAGGATTCATTTTAGTACATGGAAAAAGAATATTAAAAAATGGGAACAACATTAAAGGAAGTGTAGGAACAGAGGATCTAGGAATATGTGTGCACTATTTATTACAGGTGAAAGGAGAGGTTGAGAGAATGGTTAACAAAGCATACAATATTGTAAGCTTCATTAATAGCTGTACAAAGTACAGGAGCAAGGAGGTTATTTTGAACTTGTATAAGACACAAGTACAGAGTGATGTAGTGATACAGTTCCTATCTCTGAGCCAGGAGGCTCCATGTCAAGTCTCACCTGCTCCAGAGATATGTAATAAAATCTCTGAACTGGCTGATTGGGAAAACATCTTAGACTCAGCTGGAGTCCAGTTCAAGGTGTTGCTCTTTTGGAAGGAAGTGGAGGAGAGGCTGACAAGAATAGTTCCAGGGATGAGACACTTCAGATCTGAGGATAGATCTGGAAAGCTGAGAAAGTAAGGGGCAAGAGATTTAGTGGGGTGTGAGGAAAAACCTTTTCACCCAGAGGATTGTGGGAATATGGAACTCACTGCCTGTAAGAGTGGGAGAGGCAGAATCCCTCAGAACATTGAAGAAGTATTTAGTTGAACACTTGTGATGCCAAGGCAAAGAATGCTATGGGCTAAGTTTTAGAAAATGGGGTTAGAATAGTTTGGTGATTGTTTTTGATCAGCATGGAGATGATGGGTCAAAAGGCATTCTTACTATGCTGTAGACCTCTATGACATAATGATCTATTATTGGGGAAGTTGAAATGTCTGAAGGTGGATAAAATTCCTGGACCAGATGGACTTTATCCCAGCATTCTGACGTAGATAGCTGAGGAGATTGCAGAGGCATTAGTGTTGATCTTTCATGAATCTCTCGAGTCAGGGACGGTCCTAAAGGACTGCAAAATGGCTAATCTAACACCCCCAATTAACATAGTACATAGAACATTACAGCGCTGTTTAGGCCCTTCGGCCCTCGATGTTACGCTGACCTGTGAAAACAATCAGAAGCCTATCTAACCTACACTATTCCATTTTTGTCCATATGTTTATCCACTGACCATTTAAAAGCCCTTAAACTTGCAGCGTCTACTACTGTTGCAGGCAGGGCATTCCATGCCCCTACCAACCTCTGAGTAAAGAAACTACCTCTGACATCTATCCTACATCTATTACCCCTCAATTTAAAGCTATGCCCCCTCGTGCTAGACAGCACCATCTGCGGAAAAAGGCTCTTACTGTCCACCCTATCTAATCCTCTGAATGTCTTATATGCCTCAATTAAGTCACCTCACAAACATCTTCTTTCCAACGAAAACAGCCTCAAGTCCCTCAGCCTTTCTTCGTAAACCTTCCCTCCATACCAGACAACATTCTAGTAAATCTCCTCTGAACCCTTTCCAAAACTTCCACATCCTTCCTATAATGCAGTGACCAGAACTGTACACAATACTCCAAGTGTGGCCGCACCAGAGTTCTGTACAGCTATAGCTGACCTCATAGTTCTGAAACGCAATCCCTCTACGACTAAAAGCTAACACACCATATGCCTTCTTAACAACCCTATCAACCTGGGTGGCAACTTTCAGGGATCTATGTACTGTACATGGATACCGAGATCTCTCTGCTTATCTGCACGACCAAGAATCTTACCATTAGCCCAGTACTCTGCATTCTTGTTGCTCCTTCCAAAGTGAATCACCTCACACTTTTCTGCATTAAACTCCATTTGCCACCTCTCAGCCCAGCTCTGCAGCTTATCTATGTCCCTTTGCAACCTACAACATCCTTCTGCACTATCCACAACTCCACCAACCTCAGTGTCATTCGCAAATTTACTAACCCATCCTTCTACGCCCTCATCCAGGTCGTTTATAAAAATGACAAACAGCAGTGGACCCAAAACAGATCCTTGTGATACACCACGAGTAACTGAACTCCAGAATGAACATTTCCCATCAACCACAACCCTCTGTCTTCTTTCAGCTAGCCAATTTCTGATCCAAACCACTAAGTCACTCTCAATTCCATGCCTCTGTATTTTGTACAATAGCCTACCATGGAGAACCTTATCGATTGCTTTACTGAAATCCATATACAACACATCAACTACTTTACCCTTATCCACCTGTTTGGTCACCTTCTCAAAGAACTCAATAAGGTTTGTGGGGCATGACCTCCCTTCACAAAACCGTGTTGACTATCCCTCATCAACTTATTCCTTTCTAGATGACTATAAATCCTATCTCTTATAACCATTTCCAACACTTCACTCAAAACCGAAGTAAGGCTCACTGGTCTATAATTTCCAGGGTTGTCTCTACTCCCCTTCTTGAACAAGGGACAACATTTGCCATCCTCCAGTCTTCTGGCACTATTCCTGTAGACAATAACAACATAAGGCTCTGCAACCTCCTCCCTGGCTTCTAAAGAATCCTCGGATAAATCCCATCCAGTCGAGGGGACTTCTCTATTTTCACACTTTCCAGAATTGCTAATACCTCCTCCTTGTGAACCTCAATCCTATCTAGTCTAGTAGCCTGTATCTCAGTGTTCTCCTTGACAACATTGTCTTTTTCCAGTGTGAATACTGACGCAAAATATTCATTTAACGCTTCCCCTATCTCCACTGACTCCACTCACAACTTCCCACTACTGTCCTTGATTGGCCCTAATCTTACTCTTGCCATTCTTTTATTCCTGATATATTTATAGAAATCTTTAGGGTTTTCCTTGACTCTGTTTGCCAAGGACTTCTCATGTCCCCTCCTGGCTCTTCGTAACTCTTTCTTTAGGTCTTCCTGGCTAAAAAGTGTGGAGTCAACACTGCTTTGAGAAAGTGAGGACTGCAGATGCTGGAGACCAGAGTTGAAAAGTGTGGTGCTGGAAAAGCGCAGCAGGCCAGGCAGCATCCAAGAAGCAGATGCTGCCTGGCCTGCTGCACTTTCTCAACACTGCTTTGTCAAAGGGACATAATGCCTGACAAATCTGTTAGAATTTTTTGAGGGGGTAACGAGCAAGTTAGACAAAGGAGAGAAGGTGGACATGATTTATTTGGATTTCCAGAAAGCCTTTAACAAGGTATGACACAAGAGGCTGCTACAAAAGTATGACTCCGTGGTATTAAGCGCAAGATACTGCCATGGATACAGGCTTGGCTGACTGGCAGAGAGTGGGCATAAAGGGGTCTTTTTCAGGATGGTAGCAATTCTGTAGGGGTCAGTGTTGGGGCCACAACTATTCACGTTATACATTAACGATCTGGGTGAAGGAATTGAGGGCATTGTTGGTAAGTTAGCAGTAACACAAAGATAAATGGAGGGACAGGTAGTGTTGAGGAAGAGGTGAGTCTGCAGAAGGATTTGGACAGGCTAAGAGAATTGGCAAAGATGTGGCAGATGGAATACAATGTGAGAAAGAATGAGATTATGCAGTTCAGTGGGAAGAATACAGGTGTAAACTATTTTTTAAATGTGGAAAGGCTTTGAAATCCAAAACATGAAGGGACTTAAGAGTTCTAGTTCAAGATTTTCTTCAAGTTAACGGACAGGTTCAGTTGGCAGCTAAGAAAGCAAAGTGTGGCAGAGACAGATTCAATTGAAACATTCAAACAGGAATGAGAGTGTTACATAAATGAGCAATGTGCAGGATTACCAGGAGGAGGTGGAGCTATAGCACTCAGTGAAATGTTTATTTGGCAAGCCAGTGCAGTCAAGATTGTCCAGATAGTCTCCTAATGATTCTGTGATTTATTAAAACCATGAATGTTTTAGTACAGGGAGCTATTGAAATCGGGTTATGAGCTAGGAATAACTTCAACTTGCCCAAAGTGGATCTTGTTTGAGGGACTGAATGGTCTCCTCCTTATGCTAATGTTACTATGGTTACTGGTGCCTTGGCTTCACCGATTAAACCTTCCAATTTCTCTGCCTCTCCCTCTCTCTCTGTGCCTGTGCAGGTAAATTGTCAGCATGTGAAGGATTACATCAAGAATACCCTGGGACCCTATGTTGTAAATGTCACTATGGCTGCCCAGACCTGCGGCCAGTATCTATGCAGCAAACATGGCCGATGTTACCGCAAGCATCCTCAGGAAAACATTTACCTCCACCTGAATAAAAGATCCTTTAAGATTGTCGCAAGGACTGATCGCAGCACGTTCAGGGTCTACACCAAAGGCAGATTAAGTTTCATGGACAAGCGCCGATTGAAATCAAAATTTGCCTGTCAATGCTACAAGGGCTGGAGTGGGAAATACTGCAATCAGTCAAAAAGCACTGGCTCAGATTGTCGGTTAGACAGCTCCCTTTTCATCGCTGCTCTGTCATCACTGATAATATGGTTCCTCTCCTGATATGTCTATCCTTATACAATGAAGTTCAACTCACATGGTATGGTGGACTGTGCGTGTCTGTGTGCGTCAGCATATTCTCACACTCATTAATACACACACTGAATCGCAGACTCAGTCTCAGTCATACACATGTCCACACTCATTACCCAGAATACACTCTCACACTCAAATTCACTCATACAAATTCATTCCGACTCTCACACAAGCATCCATTCGCAATCATTCATTCAGATGCATAATCAGGCACACGCACTCACACTCATGTTGTCCCTCTCTCTCACACAAAACACACACACACACGCGTGGCCAATTGAAGGTGATTGCTATATCCTGCAAATGTGGAGTTATGACCACATCAGGTTATAAACTGACGCAGGTTTTGGCTCTTTACCTGATGAAATGGGATTAGAAAGCAAATTGACAAAATCTGTCTTTGAGGAGAAAGTGAGGACTGCGGATATGGAGTTCAGAGTTGAAACCTGTGGCACTGGAAAATCACAGCAGGTCTAGCAGCATCTGAGGAGCAGGAGAGTTGACGTTTCGGGCATAAGCCCTACCTGATGAAGGATTTATGCCTGAAACATTGACTCTCCTGCTCCTCAGGTGCTGCCTGACCAGCTATGCTTTTCCAGTGCCACACTTTCAGAATCTGTCTTTAAATTGCTGGTGTTGACAGCAATGATTAAGGCTGTGTATGTTTTTTTGAAAAAAAAGTTTAAAGTTTGGACGAAGTAATAGAGAGAGACCTGTGACCTGAGATGAATTCCAGGATAAAAATTGTCAATGAATTGTAGAGATCAGTTGGTGCTTGGCAGTTAGTTACAGAGTTACCAGTTGGCAAATTTTGAAAAGATTTGTAGCTCAGGTTGAGGTTCTGGATGTAGGTTTCCTTGCTGAGCTGGAAGGTTCATTTTTAGACGTTTCGTCACCATACTAGGTAACATCTTCAGTGAGCCGCCAGATGGATCACTGTTGGTGTTTCCTGCTTTCTATTTATATGTTTGGGTTTCCTTGGGTTGGTAATGTCTTTTCCTGTGGTGATGTCATTTCCTATGGTGATGTCATTCCCTGTTCTTTTTCTCAGGGGATGGTAAATGGGGTCCAAGTCAATGTGTTATTTAATAGAGTTCCAGGTGGAATGCCATGCTTCTAGGAATTTTCATCATGTCTCTGTTTGGCTTGCCCTAGGATGGATGTGTTGTCCCAGTCGAAGTGGTGTCCTTCCTTATCTGGATGTAAGGATACTAGTGAGAGAGGGTCATGTTGTTTTGTGGCCAGTTGATGTTCATTTATCCTGGTGGCTAGTTTTCTGCCTATTTGTCCAATGTAGTGTTTGTTACAGTTCTTGTAACAATGACTGCCAGACTACTCAGACCCCTTGGCATCATAGTAGCCCACAAACCCACCAATACACTAAAACAGCAGCTAATGAACTTGAAAGACCCTATGCAGACAACAAGCAAAACTAATGTCATTTACAAAATACCGTGCAAGAAAGCAGGAAACACCAGCAGTGCTCCGTCACTGATGATGTTACTTAGAATAGTGATGAAACATCTGAAAATGAACCTTCCAGCTCAGCGAGCAAACCTACATCCAAAATTACCAGTTGGTGGTAATGGTGAATATAGTGTACAATGTGGATCAGATAAAGCATTGTAGTATTATTAATCATTGCAAGTCACATCGAATGTCACATCAGTTAAATTATGAATGAGCTCACAAGTCAATGGTAAGGGTCATGAACATGACCAAGGAGAGCAACATAAACTGACCTTGAAATACATTTAATGAGGAGTGGCTTTTGGGAAGGCAAAGATAATGTCGATGAGTATTCAAAGGGGAATGGAATATAAAAACTGGAACGTTTTATTACAGCTGTACGGGCGGGTTAGTGAGACCCCATCAAAGAAGGAGGCTGTTCAGCCCATTGTGGCTGTACTCTTTCTCCTAAAGAGAAGCCAACATCTGGAGAACATTGGTCCCCTTGTTTTAGAAATTGTTCAGAGTAGGTTCCCTTGACTTATTCCTGGGATGAAGGGAAATGTCAGACAGGCCGGGTCTGTAAATCATTGGAATTCAGAAGAATGTGATGTAATGACATTGAAACATCTAAAATCCTGAAGGGAACTGGAAAGGGTGGACAGGGCAGAAGCTTCTCCTTGTGGGGAAGAACTAGAGCTAGATGATCAGTTTAGGAGTGAGAGAGACTGTGCTGGATGGGACAAGAGGAGCCCAGCTGCTGGTGGTCCCCTGTCTGAGTCTGCAGCTGGCAGTTGAGGACAGGATAGTGACAGCCACTGTGGAGGAATAACTCCTTGATAGATTCCACAGCATCTGAGCACAGACACTGGTAGCTACCACCATGGCATCTGTAAAGTGTTAGTGCAGCAACATTCAAACCCTTTAGGCAGTGTCTTATAGAGTCAGGAAATATTGAAGTTAGATACGTCACTGCTGGAGAGGTTTCAATGTGTGTTTAATCTCCAGTATCTCTGATACAATCCTGAACAAATCAGAATCATTCCTACTTAAACAAAAGTTCTCTTCACTTCCTCCTTTGGAACTTTATTCCCTCTGTTCAAGCAGAGATCTGATCCAAGAATCTTTCATGGCACTGAGTTACTGACCAAAAGAGGTTGGTCAAAACAAGACCTCCCACTCTGACTAACAATATCTCCCAAATCCAGAGGGCATGGTGGGTGGGGAGAACAGACCCTGAAATCACAGAGATCATGGATATAGTGAGGGTTGGGCACTACTCGCCCTGCCCTGGGAGCATCTCATGGAGACACTGGTAGAGAGAACTTTACTCAGTATTTAACCCTGTGCTGTACCTGTCCCAGAGGTTTTATTTTTTCATTATTGGGACGTGAGCATCACCAGCTGAGGCAGCATTTCCTGCCCATCCTTAGTTGCCCTGGAGAAGGTGGTGGTGAGCTACCTTCCTGAACCACTGCAATCCATCAGCTGTAGATAGAGCCACAATGTCCTTAGGGAGGGAATTCCAGGATTTTGACTCAGTTATATGAAAGGAACGACGATATATCTCCAAGTTAATGTGGCTTTGAGGACTTGGAGATGCCGTTGTTGGACAGGGGTGTACAAAGTTAAAATTCACACCAGGTTATAGTCCAACAGGTTTAATTGGAAGCACACTAGCTTTCGGAGCGACGCTCTTTCATCAGGTGGTAATAGAGGGCTCAATCCTAACACACAGAATTTATAGCAAAACTTTACAGTGTGATGTAACTGAATTATACATGGAAAAATTGATTGTCTGTTAAGCCTTTCATCTTTTAGAATACAGTGATAGTTTCACTTCTTTCATGTGTAAATCACAAACCCTTTTTTTTAAAGTTGCATTCTCGGGTTAGCTGTTAACAATGGTGATAGCTAGACAATACGTTGAAGGTGTTGGCCCCCTGTGTTCTCTGTCTATGCCATGATGTTTAGATTGATACTGATCTAAAAAGTGACTTAACGGAGTTTTACATAAATTCATGCAGTTTCTGAGCTCAGAGTTCCACATGAATGTATGCAGTTTTTGAGCAAAGTTCAATGTAACTCTGCAAGTACAAATTCACCCCACAAAATATATGTGTGCATGTGGGTCTTTGTCTGTCTGTGTGTGTGTGTCTGTCTGGGGTGGGGGTTGTGAGTG
>NC_057727.1:60035635-60054420 GCF_004010195.1 Chiloscyllium plagiosum | reverse complement strand
AGTAGCATAGAGTACAATAGGTGAGTGGGGGGAGGGGATGAAGGTGATAGGTCAGGGAGGAGAGGTGGAGTGGATAGGGGGAAAGGAGATAGGCAGGTAGGACAAGTCCAGACAAGTCATGGAGACAGTGCTGAGCTGGAAGTTTGGAACTAGGGTGAGGTGAGGGAAGGGGAAATGAGGAAACTGTTGAAGTCCACATTGGTGCCCTGGGGTTGAAGTGTTCCGAGGCGGCCAACACCTTCAACATATTGTCTAGCTATCACCATTGTTAACAGCTAACCCGAGAATGCAACTTTGAAGGGGAAATGAGGAAACTGTTGAAGTCCACATTGGTGCCCTGGGGTTGAAGTGTTCCGAGGCGGCCAACACCTTCAACATATTGTCTAGCTATCACCATTGTTAACAGCTAACCCGAGAATGCAACTTTTAAAAAAGAAGGTTTTGTGATTTACACATGAAAGAAGTGAAACTATCACTGTATTCTAACAGATGAAAGGCTTAACAGACAATCAATTTTTCCATGTATAACTTCAGTTACATCACACTGTAAATTTTTGCTATAAATTCTGTGTGTTAGGATTGATCCCTCCACTACCACCTGATGAAGGAGAGTCGCTCCGAAAGCTAGTGTGCTTCCAATTAAACCTGTTGGACTATAACCTAGTGTTGTGTGATTTTTGGCTTGGAGGAGAACTTGCAGGGCGTGGTGTTCCCGTGTATCTGCTGCTCTTGTCCTTCTAGATGGAAATGGTCGTGGGTTTGGAAGGTGCAGTCTAAGGTGCTTTGGTGAATTTCTGCAGTGAATCTTGTAGATAGAGCACATTTCTATTACTCTGTGTTGGTGGTGTAGGGGGTAAATGTTTGTGGATGTGATGTCAATCAAGCAGGATGGTTTGTCCTGAGTGGTGTCAAGCTTCTTGAGTGTTGTTGGAGCTGAACTTATCCAGACAAGTGGGGAGTATTCCATCAACTGCTGACTTGTGACCTGTAGATGGTGGACAAGTTTTGAGGAGTCACAGTGAGTTACTCATTGCAGTTTTCATATCCTCTGATGTGCTCATGTAGCCCCTGTGTTTATGTGGCAAGTCCACTTGAGTTTCTGGTCAATAGTAACCCATGGATGTTGATAGTGGGAGTTTCAGTGATGGTAATGCCATTGAATGGCAAGTGGTGGTGGTTAGATTGTCTCTTATTGGAGATGGTCGTTATCTGACATTTATGTGGTGCAAATGTTACTTGTCACTTGTCAGCCCAAGCCTGGACATTGCTGAACTGGAACATGGACTGCTTCAGTATCTGAGGAGGGCTTTGCCTGAGGTTAGATGGCTGTTTGTGATACAGAGTAATGTCAACAGCATGGATTCAATTCCTGCACCAGCTAAGGTTACCATGGAGGACTCTCCTACTCCCTCAGTTAAATCATCACCAATCATCTATGATGAGACAGCAAACTTATAATTCTTTGGGATATGGCAACTTCATCTGAAGTGTTGAATATTGTGCAATCTTCAGCAAATATCCCCAGTTCAGGCCTTATTGCTGAGCAGGTGCTGCTTGATAGCAGTGTTAATGACACCTTCCATCATCTTCCACATGATTGAGGGGTGGTAAGTGGCCAAGTTAGATTTGAAATACTTTTTGTGTATAGGACATACTTAGTCAATTTTCAACATTGTCAGGTAACAGCCTGTGCTACAGCTGCACTGGGATCAGGGACCAGTGACCTGCTTTCCCAGTCTGTCCCTTTGCCATAGCACCCATGTGGTGTTCATGTGCGTGTGTAGGGGAGGTTAAAGTTTTAAGTAATTGAATTATACATCAATAGTTCAAAATTGTTTACTTCCAACTAAAATCTATTTGTAATAAACAGTGGTTTTTGTTAAGTACATAAACCTAGTCTATGTTTTCTGTTCGCCTGAGTCTATCAAACAGGTAAATGGGGACTTTGTGTACTTTGATAAAACCTTTAACTTTTACATAGAACATAGTGTTAAGTTCTTTTTTCTTGAGATTCTTACACACTTGATGCAACTGCAATACGCCAACTTCTGTGAGGAACAAACAAATTTTATTAAGCAAGTGCAGTACAAGCTGTGGAGAAACTCTTAATACTCTTCGCAATGCTTGCGAAACGTGTCGAGAGGTCTCTCTCTGAACTAAGGAACAGTTCTTCCTTTATTCACAATTTTTACACCACAGTCAGTAATGCCCATAAGACAACCCCAAGCCACTCCCTCATAGCTACATGCCACTAAAGATACAATGCAGTGACCTGATCATCTCCAGAAACAATGCAATGTAAATCATCCTCTTCTTTTTTTGTGACTAGGGGACTAGCAGGGATGGCAGTGCAGGGAGAGCAATGTTCCTCCTGCAGGATGTTTGAGGTGAGGGATGCCATTAGTGTCCCATCCAAGTACATCTACAGGAAGTGCACCCAACTCTCGCTCCTGCAAGACCGTGTTAGGGAACTGGAGCGGGAGCTGGATGAACTTCAGATCATTCAGGAGGCAGAGTCTGTGAAAGATAAGAGTTACAGGGAAGTAATTACTCTGAGGCACAAAGAAAGCTGGATGACTGTTCGAAGTGGGATAAACAGTCAGTGCAGGGATCCCCTGTGGTCGTTCCTCTGAAAAACACATATACCATTGCAAACCTTGCAAAAACACATATACCATTTTGGATACTATTGGAGGGGACAACGTCCTGTAGATGTACTTGGATGGGACACTAATGGCATCCCTCACCTCAAACATCCTGCAGGAGGAACATTGCTCTCCCTGCACTGCCATCCCTGCTAGTCCCCTAGTCACAAAAAAAGAAGAGGATGATTTACATTGCATTGTTTCTGGAGATGATCAGGTCACTGCATTGTATCTTTAGTGGCATGTAACTATGAGGGAGTGGCTTGGGGTTGTCTTATGGGCATTACTGACTGTGGGGTATACAGTTGGGCCCAGGTCTCTGGCACAGAGTCTGTCCCTGTTGCACAGAAGGGAAGGAGGGAAAGGAGGAGAGTGTTAGTCATTGGGGACTCAATAGTTAGAGGATCAGATAGAAGGTTTGTAGGGAATGAACAAGACTCGTGGTTGGTGTGTAACCTCCCAGGTGCCAGGGCCCGTGAGGTCTCGGATCGTATCTTTGGGGTCCTGAAGGGAGAGGGTTAGAAAGAGGGATAGGGATGTAAGGCAGGATTTCAGGGAGCTAGGGTGGAAGCTGAGGGCTAGAAGAAACAGAGTTGATATCTCTGGATTGTTACCCGTGCCACATGATAGCGAAGCAAGGAATAGGGAGAGATATCAGCCGAACACGTGGCTGCAAGGATGGTGCAGGAGGGAGGGTTTCAGGTTTTTGGATAATTGGGGCTCATTCTGGGGAAGGTGGGACATGTACAAACAGGACGGTCTTCACTTGAACCAGAGGGTACTAATATCCTGGGTGGGAAATTTGCTGGTGCTATTTGAGTGGGTTTAAACTAACTCAGCAGGGGGATGGGAACCAGAGGTGTAGTTACAGTGCATAGGAGGATGAGAGTAGGAAGGACAGGGACAGGATTTCACGGTCACAGGAATGTGCTGGCAGACAGCAAGCTGGTTTGAAGTATGTCTACTTCAACGCCAGAAGTATCCGAAATAAGGTAGGTGAGCTTGCAGCATGGATAGGTACCTGGGACTTCGATGTTGTGGCCATTTCAGAGACATGGAGAGAGCAGGGTGAGGAATGGATGTTGCAAGTTCCGGGATTTAGATCTTTCATTAAGAACAGACAAGGCGGTAAAAGAGGGGGAGGTGTGGCCTTGTTAGTCAGGGATAGTATAACGGTGACTGAAAGAACTTTTGATGAGTAATCATCTACTGAGGTAATGTTGGCTGAGGTTAGAAACAGGAGAGGAGAGGTCACATTGCTTGGAGCCTTTGAAAGACTTCCGCAGAGTTCCAGGGAGGTGGAAGAGAGGATTGGCAAAATTATTCTGGGTAGGAGTGAAAGGAACAGGGTGGTCATTCTGGGTCTTTAACTTCCCCAACACCGACTGGAAATGCTATAACTCTAGTATGTTGGATGGATCAGTTTTTGGCCGTGTGTACTAGAGGGTTTCCTGACGCAGTATGTCGAAGGGCCGACAAGAGGGGAGGCCACACTGGATCTGGTGCTTGGTAATGAACCAGGCCAGATGTTTGATTTAGTTGTAGGTGAGCACTTTAGAGAGAGTGACCATAATTCAGTTACATTTAGTTTAGCGATGGAAAGGAATAGGTACATGCCACAGGTCAAGAGTTATCGATGGGGCAAGGGCAATTATAATGCAATTAGGCAAGAATTAGGAGGCATAGAATGGGGAAGCAAAATGCAGGGGAATCAGACAATGGAAATGTGGAGCTGGTTTAAGAAACAGATATTGTGTGTCCTTGATAGGTATGTCCCTGTCAGGCAGGGAGGAAGTGATACGATTAGATTAGATTCCCTACAGTGTGGAAACAGGTCCTTCGGCCCAACAAGTCCACACTGACCCTCTGAAGAGTAACCCACCTAGACCCATTCCCCGACACCTAACACTACGGGCAAGTTAGCATAGCCAATTCACCTAATTTGCACATCTTTGGAACGTTGGAGGAAACCCACGCAGACATGGGGAGAATGTGCAAACTTCACACAAATAGTTGCCCGAGGCAGGAATTGAACCCGGGTCCCTGGCGCAGTGAGGCAGCAGTGCTAAGCACTGAGCCACCATGCCACCTAAAGGTAAGGGAACCATTGTTTACCACACAAATTGCATCCCTTGTTAAGCAGAAGAAGGAGGCTTACGTGTTGATGAGGCAAGATGGTACAGATGAGGCGATGGAGAGTTACAGATCAGCGAGGAAGGATTTAAAGAGAGTTAAGAAGAGCAAAGAGAGGATACGAGCAGTCTTTAGCAAATAGAATAAAGGAGAACCCTAAAGCTTTCTATGGGTATGTGAGGAATAAAAGGATGACTAGGGTAGGAATAGGGCCAGTCAAAGATGGAAGTGGGGAGTTGAGTGTGGACGCTGTGGAGATCGGAGAGGTGCTAAATGAACGTTTCTCATTAATTTTCACCCAGGAAAAGGAGAATATTGTAAAGGAAAAGAATGAGATACGAGATATTAGACTAGAAAAGATCAAGGTTAGTTACGAACAGGTGGTATCAATTCTAGAAGGAGTGAAAGTAGACAAGTCCCCTGGGCCAGATGGGATTTATCCGAGGATTCTCTGGGAAGCTAAGGAGGAGATAGCAGACCCTTTGGTTTGATATTTGAGTCGTCATTGCCTAAAGGTTTAGTACCAGAGGACTGGAGGATTGCAAAAGTTGTGCCCTTGTTCAAGAAGGACAGTAGAGATGACCCAGGTAATTATAGACCAGTGAGCCTTACTTCTGTTGTGGGAAAGGGTTTGGAAAGGATTATGAGAGATAAGATTTATAATCATCTAGCAAGCAACAATTTTATTTCAGATAGTCAACATGGTTTCGCCAAGAGCAGGTTGTGTCTCACAAATCTCATTGAGTTTTTTGAGAAGGTGACCTAACATATAGATGAGGGTAGGGCAGTTGGTGTGGTATACATGGACTTCAGTAAAGCCTTTGATAAGGTTCCACATGGTAGGCTGTTGGAGAAAATGCAGAGGCATGGAATGAAGGGTGATTTAGCAGTTTGGATTAGAAACTAGCTTTCTGAAAGAAGGCAGCGAGTGGTGGTTGATAGAAAATACTCAGCCTGGAGTCCGGTTACTAGTGGTGTGCCACAAGGATCTGTTTGGGACCACTGCTGTTTGTCATTTTTATAAAAAACTTAGACGCAGGCATAGGTGGATGGATTAGTAAATTTGCAGATAACACTAAAGTCGGTGGAGTAGTGGACAGTTTGGAAGAATGTTACAGGTTGCAGGGGGACTTGGATATACTGCAGAATTGGGCTGAGAGGTGGCAAATGGAGATCAATGCAGCTAAATGTGAGGTGATGCACTTTGTGAAGAATAACAGGAAGGCAGAGTACTGGGTCAATGGAAAGACTGGGTCAATGGTAGTGTGGATGTGCAGAGGGATCTTGGAGTCCATGTACATAGATCCCTGAAAGTTGTCACCCAGGTTGATAGTGCAGTTAAGAAGGCTTACGGTGTATTAGGTTTCATTGGTAGAGGGGTTGAGTTTCAGAGCCACAATATCATGCTGCTACTATACAAAACGCTAGTGCGGCCACACTTGGAATATTGTGTACAGTTCTGGTCGTCATATTTCGGGAAGGATGTGTAAGCATTGGAAAAGGTGCAGAGGAGATTTACCAGGATGTTGTCTGATCTGGAGGGAAAGTTTTATGAGAAAAAGCTGAGAGACTTGGGTCTGTTCTCATTGGAAAGAAGAAAGCTAAGGGGGATTTGATAGAGACATACAAGATGATCAGAGGATTAGATAGGGTAGACAGTGAAAGTTTTTTTCCTGGGATGATGACGTCAGCTTGTGCGAGAGAGCATAACTACAAATTGAGGGGTGATGGATTTAAGACAGATGTCAGAGGCAGGTTCTTTACTCAGAGAGTGGTAAGGGCATGGAATGCCCTACCTGCCAATGTAGTCAACTCAGCCACATCAGGGAGATTTAAATAATCTTTGGATGAGCACATGGATGATGATGGGATAATGTAGGGGCATGAGCTGAGAATAGTTCATAGGTCGGCGCAACATCGAGGGCCGAAAGTCCTGTTCTGTGCTGTATATTCGATGTTCTATCCCTTAATGACCCGATCTGTTGCAAATCTTTTTTTTGTAACTATAGGGTGCAGTCAGAATTTTATTTGCAATGTTCTAATTGATTCTGAATGGGTGATGATGATGCAAATGTCTCTGAATGGCAAGGGAAGACTGTAAGTTCATTCTTAATAACTTAGAAATGGCCATGTAAATGCTTCTAAATGGCAAGAGATGGGAATATAAATTCCTTACATTCTACCTGTAAGACAGAGACTTGAGACAAGTCATGAGATACAAGAACTATTAAAATTGATCAAGAAAAAGTTTTGAAGGCAGGAAAATTGATCTTTAAAATTTCTAGACATTCACAGAAACATGCAAAGTAGTACAGGAACGTTTTAAAACTTTACAGGTAGAGGTAAAGGTATGAGTAGACAAGCACACTATAACTGGGATATTACAAATAGGTTCTTGATATGTTAATGTCATTACAGGGTGAAACTCTGAAAATGAGATTGAGTGGTCCAGACAAGGTAATTAAAAGGTTTGGTAAAGTAAATTATTTGATAGATTCTCCAGTTGCAGGAAGAAGAACTTTGGAGGATGAAGACAGTTTGAATGAGGTTGGTGATGTATATGATTCACAAATGAACCTCCCACTATCCAAGTAGCTAATATTGAAGAACTGTATCGGCTTGACACTACATTTTCATATTTAGGGGAAGCACAAAGGAAATATCGAGTAAGGTTCCTTGTGGAATTCAATAAAAGATTACCTGCAGAGATAAACAAGGTGTTCAACCTTAGCCAGATGTGATGTGAATATATGGGAATCAGCACAATAATATCACCCTCATAGCTGAAGCCCAGAAAAACAATCTCAGGTTAGAATAAAGAATCAATCCATGCTATTAAATCACATGATTGAAACGAGACAAAGCAGTTGGAATTCCCCAGTACTATTAGTTCCTAAACCTGACAGGTCAAATGATTCTGCATATAATGCAGAAAAGTAAATTCAATCACAAAAATAATTTCATAAAAATTCTACAACTTGAGGATTGTGTTGATTGATTGACAGTGTTCTTTCCTCTCTAAGATTAATTATCACACCAACTGGGTTGGATCAATATCGAATCATGCCATTCAGAATTAACAATGTTCTAACTACATTACAATGTTCTAACTACAACACATCGACCTGGACCCAATATACCAACCACTACAGACAGCTGAAACTGACAACCGGAAGCGGCAGGGACAGACCACTATAAACACCGGAGGAAACATCAAAGAAGCGCTTCACAGGAGGCTCCCAAGCACTGATGATGTCGCCTAGCCAGGGGACGAAACGTCTGCAACAAAAACTTCCAGCTCGGCGAACAGAACCACAGCAACATTACAAAGATTTATGAACTGTATCACATTGACTATACAGAATAATATGGTTTACTTAGATAATGTATTAATATACATCAACACTTGGGAAGAAAATTCAACTTTATATGACAAGAATTCTTCATATGTCTAGGAAAGATTAAACAATAATAGGTGTACAATTAAGAATGTGATAATGATGGAATAGTTTGGACATTAAAGAAAAGTTTGTAAAATATTGTATACATCTTATTGTAAAGATGTAATTTTCTGGAGTTTTGCTATATATGCTGTGCATATTGTAAGAAACACATTTGGAAATGATGTTTCATTTCCCAAAAGTGGAGTTATATTAGAAATCTATATATATTTGTGGACTATAAGAAATTGGAACATTGAACAATTTGGCCATTTCTAGATTGAACAGACTTCAGTGACATTCTGGAAAAAAATCAAAAGCTCAAAGAGAATTGTGAAGTATTACCAGTTTACTGGGAAAGCAAGTGTTTTTCGGGAGAAAAACTCCAATAAAAGCTTTAAACAGGGAAAGCTTTGATATTGATATTTTACGGCCCTTAATTACTGGACAAACAAACTTGGAAGACCCCTATGCTGTTTTTTGCCGAGCAACAACATATAGGGTTAACTTGTAATAGTTAACCATCCCTTTCTCAGTACAAGATAACCCTTAAAGAAAAACAAGATAAAGTCTCACTTTTCTCTCAGTGAATTTGTTTGCAAACCTGATGAAGTTCCAAATATCAGGACTCCTAACTCGTTCCAATCTGAATATGAAAACTAGTCTGAAGATCTTTCATCACTCTGTAAATTTCAACAATCGGATCTTATTGACAGGAGTTTGAAGAAACCGAGAATTCGAACTCTTGACACAAGGGCAATGGTCCTCATTCACATATATTTTTTTCAAATCGATGATATCTGCACAATGTTGCCTTTATTATCACATCTGTGTAACAATGTGTGTTTGGGATTAATGGTCTATAGTTTAATTGTGCATAGCAGATTAGTTGATAACCAGCTTTTCTACTTATCTGAAGAATAAGTTTGTGCAAAAGGCATGAATACATTACACAATCCTAAGGAAGTCTCTTTTGCTTTAGATCACAGTAATCACACTCCATCAGTGCTGACCATCAAACAGTGTGGCGCTCCGTCAGTACTGATCCTCCGATAGTACGGCACTCCTTTAGTACTGATCCTCCGATTGTGCGGCACTCCCTCAGTCCTGACCCTTTGACAGTGCAGCACTCCCTCAGTACTGATCCTCTGACAGTGCAACACTCACTCAGCACTGACCTTCTGACAGTGCAGCACTCCTTCAGTACTGACACGCTGTTGGTCCTGCATTCCCTCAGTAGTAATCTTTCAAGAATCCTTAGATTCTGGAAAAGTCTGAGAAGATTGGAAAAGTGCAGTTGTGTAACACCACTACTCAAAATAGGAGGAGACAAAGAACAGGTGACTTTAGGTCAGTTAGCTTAACGTGTGCTATTGAGAAAATGTGAGATAGTCTGTTACAAATGATGCATCAGCAGAGCATTTACCATGAAGGAAACATAATTCCTGACAAATTTATTAGAGTACTTTGAGGAGGTAACAAGTAGGATCGATGTTATGCGAATTAATAAGACAGGAGCCCCTAGTGTTGGGGGTAATATATCCATATGGATAGAATGTTGGCTAATTAATGGAAGACTGAGCTAAGCTCATGGGGGTTATTTCAAAATGGTAACCTGTAACTAGTGGTGTGCCACAAGGATCAGAGCTGGGGCTAAAATAATTGAAATATATATTAATGACTTGGATGTGGTAAATGAATGTAGACAAGTTTGCAAATGGCACAAAAATAGTGGGAAGGTAATTGATGAGGATCACCCAAAGAGTCTGCAGGTTAAGCAAGTGGACAAAAACTTGACAGATGGATACAATGTGGGAAAATATGAGATCATGTACTTTGACAGGAAGAATTGAAGAACCGAATATTTAAAAGGAGAAAGATTGCAGCACTGGACAATTTGGGAGTTCAATGGGTAATAGAGAAGGCAAATGGAAAGTTGTTATTTAGTTCAAAATTAGGAGGCCTTAATATGCAAGGCACTAGTCAGACTACAGCTGGAATACAGTGAACTGATTTGGGTCCTTTATCTAAGGAAAGGTATACTGGCATTGGAGGCAGTCCAGAGAAAGTTCGTTAAGCTGATTCTGGGTATAGATGGACTGTGTTAGGAGGAGATTTGAGTAGGTTGGGCCTGTACTCATTGGAGTTTAGAAGAATGAGAGATCCTTAGTGGACTTGATGGGATAAATGTGGAGAGGTTGCTTCCCCTTGTCAGGGAGTCTAGGACCAGAGGGCAACATGTCTGAATGAGGGTCACCTCATTTAAGGCATAGATGGGAAAGAATCTCTTCTCTCAAGGGGAGTAAATTTGTAGAATTCTTTATCACAGAGGGCTGTCAATGTTGGGTCATTAAATATATTCAAGGCTGAAATAAATTTTTAATCTGTAAGGGAATCAAAGGTTATGGGGAAAAGGCAGGAGGGTAGAGTTGAGGTTTAACAGATCAGCTAAGATCTCATTGTATGGCTAGAAGACCTGATGGTGCTAAATGGCCTGGTTCAGCTTTTATATCTTACAGTGTACTTTTCCTGTCTGTTCTGACATTGTCTGAGTCAGCTATTTCCGGAGTTTGTGTTTTTCTTGTAAAGTTTGGAGCTTTTTGAGTTAAGCTCTCTCCCTTCCCACTGTGAGGGAGATTGGAGAAACTGGAATTGTTTTCCTTGGAGATTAGAGGGTTAAAATCGGATTAATTGAGGTGTTAAAGATAATGATGTGATGGACAGGGTAAAATCTATTCCCACTTGTGACAGTGCTGTTGGACTACTGGACTGTTGGATTGTTGGATTCAATAAAGTATGGTGCTGGAAAAAGCACAGCAGGTCAAGCAGCATCAGAGGAGCAGGGGAGTTGACATTTCAGGTCAGAACCTTTCATCAGGACTGGGGAGGGGGAAGGGGGCTGAGAAATAAATATGGAGGGGGTGGGTCTGGGGAAGGGTAGGTGAGATGGTGATAGGTGATGATTGTGATTGGGGATCAGTGGGAAGGGTGGAGCAGATAGGTGGGAAGGAAGGTGGACAGGTAGGGCCAGGTCAAGGAGGTGGTGAGGAATGAGGTGGGAGTTGGGGAAATTTGAAAGCTGATGAATTCTATGTTAAGGCCGAATGGTTGTAAGCTCCTGAAGCGGAAAGTGAGGTGTTCTTCCTCCAGTTTGCATGTGTTGGAGGCGCAGGATAGACATGACATCAGGGGAATGGGAGAGGGAGCTGAAATGTCTGGCAACTGGAAGGTGAGGTTGATTGGAGCATACAGACTATAGATGTTCCCTGAACCAGTCCCCAAGTTTTCACTCGGTCTCTCCGATGTAGAGGAGACCACACTGGGATCAACAGATGCAATATATCAGGTTAAAGGAAATGAAGGTGAATCCCTGCTGAATTTGGGATGATTCTTTGGAGCCTTGGACGAGGTCTTGGGGAGGTGTGGGGCAGGTGTTGCAACTTCTATGACTGCCGGGAAAGGTACCAGCTGTGGAGGAGAGGTTGGTGGGGAGTGTGGACTTAACGAGGGAGTCCCGGAGGGAACAGACTCTGCTGAAAGCGGATAGGAGTGGGGAGGGAAATATCATTTTAGTGGTGGGGTTATTTGGTATCAATGTGAGGATGGCGGCCTCTATCCTTGTTGAGGTTGAGGGGATAGGGTTTGAGGGCAGAGGTGTGGAAAATGGAGTAGAAGCTGTTGAGGGCATTGTTGATCATGGGGAAAAGAAAATTACAGTCCTTGAAGTAGGAGGACAACTGGGATATCCTGGAGTGAAATCACTCACCTTGGGAGCAGATTCGGCAGAGGCAGAGGAATTGGGAGTATGGGATCGCATCTTTGCAGGATGGAGGTGGTGGGAGGAAGTGT
Organism: Chiloscyllium plagiosum; assembly: GCF_004010195.1. Classification (NCBI taxonomy): domain Eukaryota; kingdom Metazoa; phylum Chordata; class Chondrichthyes; order Orectolobiformes; family Hemiscylliidae; genus Chiloscyllium; species Chiloscyllium plagiosum. Next base: position 60,042,353 of record NC_057727.1, on the reverse strand, counting down.
AGTTGAGACAGCTGTGGGAGTTGATGAGTTTGAAATAGATGTCAGTGCTGAATCGGTTGCCAGAGATAGAAACGAGCAGGTCCAGGAAGGGGCGAGAGGTGTCAAAGATGGTCCAGGTGAATTTAAGGTCAGGGTGGAAGGTGTGGGTGAAGTTGATGAAATGTTTGAGCTCCTCATGGGAGCATGAGGCAGTGCTTATACAGTCATCGATGTAGTGGAGGAAAAGGTGAAGGATGGTGCCGGTGTGACTGCAGGGGAGGAACTGTTCCACATCTCCTCTGAAGAAACAAGCATAGCTCAGATCCACATGGGTGCCCTTAGCCACTGGTCTGTAAGAAGTGGGAGAATTAAAGGAAAAGTTATTAAGAGTGAGGACCAGTTCCACCAAGTGGATGAGAGTGTTGGGTGGAGGGGGACTGGCTGGGTCTGCAGGAGAGGAAGAAACAGCGAGCCTTGAGGCCCTCCTCATGCGGGTACAGGCGTAGAGAGATTGGATGTCCATGGTGAAGATGAGGTGTTACGGGCCGGGGAATCAAAAGTCATGGAGAAGGTGGAGGGCACGAGTTGTGTCCCGAACATAGATAGGGTCTTCCTGGATCAAAGGGGAGAGACAGAGTCGCGATAAGAGGAGATGAGTTCTGTGGGGCAGGAGCAGGCAGAAACAGGGGCAGTCAGGTTTATGAACTTTGGGTAGGATATAGAAAAGGGTGGTGCGGGGTTGGGAATCTCTAAGGTTGAATACAGTGGGGCAGGACTAATGGACAGTATAACCTGGTGTCATGTGACTTCTAACACTTATGAAAGGACCAAGATTGAAAGGGCAAAGATTTAAAGACATTGATAAAAACAACATGAGGAAAACTTATTCCATGCAGTAAGTGGTTAGAGTTTGAAATGCACTGCCAAACACTGCGGGGGAGACCAGTTCAATTGAGGCAATCAAACAAGGTATTAGAAAGATAGAAACATAGGAAATCGGAACAGGAGTAGGCCATGCAGCCCTTCCAGCCTGCTCCAATATTCAATATGATGTGGCTGTTCATCTAACTGAATATCCAGTTCCAGCTTTTCCCCATTCCCCTTTATTCTTTACTCCCAAGAACTATATCCAACTCCTTCTTGAAAGCTGTTGACTGTATTAGAAAAGGAACCATGTGCGGGGTTAGGGTGAGAGGCAGGAAAATGCATTGAAATACTGATTCAGACCTAGCACAGGCATGATGGATTGAAAGTACTTTTTGTTTTGCTTTAACAATTCTATGTTACTGTAAACCTGAAGTGATTTGAATTTACTCCCTTACGTAAAACAGATACAGAGTAAGATTCCAGAGCCCTAACTTATGATTCAGCAGGAAACTGGGGGAGAGAAGAGATGGATGGCAGTCACTAACCCTAAACCTAGTCCTAGCCCTAACCCTAACCCTGATGCTAACGCTAACCCCAACCCTAACTCTAACCTTAATGCTAACCCTAACCCTAGTCCTAACCTGAGCCTGGCGTTGTGCAGACTTGGTGTAGAATGGAATCATTTGGGTTGGAGAGGATGAGACCAGAGGCCATTGGAAAAAGGGCACGGGGAAGGCCTGTTCCATCTGAGAATTGTCTCTTTTCATTCATTGGGTAGTGGGGGAGAATGGGGAAGAGGTCACTGCACAGAGTGGCCTCTGTTCATTCTACTGTTATCTCAGGATATGGGCATCATTGGATGTACAGAACATTGGTGCCCTTCACTCGTTGCTCCGAGAGATAGTGATTCCTCTCTGGCAGCTTCACAGAAAACAAATGTCTCATTCGGTTACAGCAGAGGGTCAGGTCAGGCCAGTGCATTGCTGTGGGACTGGAATCACATAGAGACCCAGACTGGATCGAGAAAGGTGGTGTTGGATAGTAATCTAACAGCTTCACAGACACTTTTCTTGATATCTACTCAGCTGAGCTTTGAACCATGGTCATAGATTCACAGAGTCATGCAGCATTCAAACAGAACCTTCAGTCCACCATGTCTACGCTGATCAACAAACACCAAGTTACATTTACCTTAACTTCCCATAAACTTATGCCCTCTGGTTTTTAACATGTCTGTCTTGGGGAAGAGACCTCACAATCTACTCTGTCTATACCTCTCATTATTTTGTAAACCTCAATCAGATCACCCTCAGCTCCTTTGTTCCAAGGAAAACAAACGCAGTCTATCCAACCTGTCCTCATAACTGAAACCTTCCATCCCAGTGAATCTCCTCTGTGCTGTCTCCAGTGCAAACACATCCATGGTGCTGTGGAGTTTCAGACCTCAGGATCCCACCTAACGAGCACATGTCTTTTTCCTAGGAATGGGGAATTGAAAACTAGAGGGCATAGCTGTAAGGTGACAGGGGAGTGATTTAAGAAGGACCTGAGGGGCAACTTCTTCATGCAGAGAGTGATGCTTATGTGGAATGGGCTGCCAGAGGAAGTGGTTCAGGCAGGTACAATAGCAACATTTAAAAAACATTTGGATAGGTACATGGATGGAAAGGGTTTAGAGGGATATGGACCAATTGCAGGCAATTGCAACTAGCTGAGTGGACACCATGGTCGGCACAGACCAGTTTGGGTTAAAGAGCCTGTTTCCAAGCTGTATTACTCTACTCTTCTCTACTGTATGACCATACCCATCAAGAAGCAGGAGGTTGAAAAGTGAATAGAAATGATGGGGCAGTGTGTTTGAGGCAGTCATTATGGACGATGTCATTATTATCCAGCCAATGAGGGACAGATCTGTGTGAGTCACTGACCCTTCAAGAAGCCCCTTTCCTTTTCCAGAATTATCTCTGAGCCAGCTCCCACTTGCTTCCACAACCACTCATCAGTTTCCTTTCCAATTGAACTGCCTCAGCACTCACTGGGAGAAAACACTGAAACAAGCTGCTGTTGGAAAAACTCATTTCCTTCTTCCAGGCTCTGATCTGTGCTGTGTAATATCCTTCCTGATCCACGTATGTCCCTCTGATAAGGTTCTCTGAGAGTTAAATAAGATTTCCTCTCTTCTTTTTTCTCCTCGTACAAACTTTAGCTCTTTGTCCACTTTCTGCAATCAAGGCAACAGATTGGGAGTGGATACTGAAGACTCTTGCCCCCTGGCTGACCACTATGAGTGGCAGCACGGTGGCTCAGTGGTTAGCACTGCTGCCTCACAGTACCAGGGTCCCAGGTTCAATTCCAGCTCAGACAACTGTCTGTGTGGAGTTTGCACATTCTCCCTGTGTCTGTGTGGGTTTCCTCTGGGTGCTCCAGTTTCCTCCCACAGTCCAAAGATGTGCAGGTCGGGTGAATTGGCCATGCTCAATTGCCCATAGTGATAGGTGCATTAGTCAGAGGGAAATGGGACTAGGTGGGTTACTCTTCGGAGGGTCGGTGTGGACTGATTGGGCCGAAGGGCCTGTTTCCACACTGTAGGGAATCTAATCTAATCATTACACATTCCCAGATTGTTATTGCTGTGCCACTTCTTTGCAAAGGAGTCAATTGCTACTAAATGGAATTTGTTCACGCAAATCGCACCAAGATCAAATCAACTGAATGATAGAACAGTCTGGTGAAGGTGATGAAGATGATTGATGAGGGAAAAGTGGCTGATGTTGTTTACATGTTTACAGTAAAGCCTTTGACAAGGTCCCTCATGGCAGACTGGTACAAAAGGTGAAGTCACGTGATATCATGGTGAGCTGGCAAGATGGATACAGAACTGGCTTAGTCATAAGAGGTAGTGGGTAGTGGTGGAAGGATGCTTTTTGCAATGGAGGATTGTGACTAGTGGAGTTCCACAGGGATCAGTGCTGGGACCTCTGCTGTTTGTGATCTACATAAATGATTTGGAGGAAAACAAAACTGGTCCAATTAGAAAGCTTGCAGACAATACAAAAATTGTTGGAGTTCCAGATCGTGAGGATGATTGCCAGAGCATACAGCAGTATATAGATCATAGAACATAGAACATTACAACGCAGTATACACCCTTCGGCCCTCGATGTTGCGCCGACCTGTGAAACCAATCTGAAGTCCATCTAACCTACACTATTCTAATCTCGTCCATATGCCTATCAACAACCATTTAAATGCCCTTAAAGTTGGCGAGTCTATTACTATTGCGAGCAATATTTTCACGCCCCTACTACTCTCTGAGTAAAGAAACTACTTCTGCCAGCTGTCCTATATCTATCACTCGTCAATTTAAAGCTATGTCCCCTCGTACTAGCCACCTCCATCCAAGGAAAAAGGCTCTCACTGTCTACCCTATCAATTAAGAGTAGATTCCCTACAGTATGAAAACAGATCCTTTGGCCCAACAAGTCCGCACTGACCCTCCCAAGAGTAACGCACCCAGACCCATTCCCTTACGCTATATTTACCCCTGACTAACACTATAAGCAATTTAGCATGACCAATTCACCTGGCCTGCACATCTTTGGATTGTGGGAAGAAACCTGAGCACCCAGAGAAAACCCACACAAACATGAGGAGAACGAGCAAACTCCACACAGACAATTGCCTGAGGCAGGAATCAAACCCGAGTCCCTGGTGCTGTAAGATAGCAGTGCTAACCACTGAGCCACCGTGCCATCTTAAGTCACCTCTCAACCTTCTTCTCGCTAATGAAACTGTCTCAAGTCCCTCAGCTTTTCCTCGTAAGACCTGCCTTCCATACCAGGCGACATCCTAGTAAATCTCCTCTGAACTCTTTCCAAAGCTTCCACATCCTTCTTATAATGCGGTGACCAGAACTGTACACAATACTCCAAATATGGCCGCATCAGAGTTTTGTACAGCTGCAGCATGACCTCATGGCTGTGAAACTCAATCCCTCTACCAATAAAAACTAACACATTATATGCCTTCTCAACAACCCTATCAACCTGGGTGGCAACTTTCAAGAACCTATGTACTTGGACACCAAGATCTCTCTGCTCATCGACACTACCAAGAATCAGTTGGAGGCATGGGCAGAAAAATGGCAAATGGAGTTTAATGCAGACAAATGTGAAGTGATGTATTTTGGAAGGTCAAATACGAGTGGAAATTATACAGTATTTGGCAGAGCTCTTGAGAGTATTGATATGCAGGGGGATCTGGGTGTGCAGGCCCACAGATCACTGGAGGTGGCATTACAGGTCAATATGGTAGTATAAAAAGGCCTATGGCATGCTTGCCTTCGTTGGAAAGGGCATTGAGTATAAGGATAGTCAAGTTATGCTGCAGCTTTATAGAACTTTAGTTAGGCCACACTTGGAATATTGCATGCAGTTCTGGTTACTACACCACCAGAAGGATGTGGATGCTTTGGGAAGGGTACAGAAAAGGTTTACCAGAATGTTGCCTGGTTTGGGTGGTTTTAGCTATGAAGAAAGGTGGGATAGGCTAGATTTGTTTTCACTGGAATGCAGGAGGTTCAGGGCGACTAAATAGAGGTTTATAAGATTGTGAATGGCATAGATAGAGTGGAAAGTATGAGGCTTTTTCCCAGGGTGGAGTGGTCAATTACTTGGGGGGGGGGAAACAGGTTCTAGGTGTGAGGAGGGAGGTTTAAAGGAGATGTGCGAGCCACATTTTTTGCGTAAGATGTGGTGAGTAGTTGGAACATGTTGCCAGAAGAGATGGTGGAAGCAGATGGAATAGCAACATTCAAGAAGCATCTGGAGGAATACATGAATAGGAAGGGAATAGAGGGATACAGATACTGTAAGTGAAGACAGTTTTAGTATGGAAGGACAAAATGTATTCCTGCAGGCTTGGAGGGCTAGAGGGCCTGTTTTTGAGCTGTATTGTTCATTGTTCTTTGGAATGGTCTCTTTCTGATTCTGTATTCCTAGCTATGATTTAATTCTCAGAATATCTGTGCATTCAAAAAAAAATTTGCACAGGATATGAGTTTGAAAGCTTCTCAGCTAAAAACATTTGCCTCATGAAAAAAGATCATTGATTTTTCATCTTGACTAATGAGGCAATGGCAGTGCCCATGTCAATGCAGTCCTTTCGCCCAGCATTTGTGCCGAACATTTGTCCTAGCTTAAGCACCCATCCATGTACCTATCCAATTGCCGCTTAAAGGTCACCAAAGATTCTGACTCTACCATTCCCACGGGCAGCGCATTCCATGCCCCCACCACTCTCTGGGTAAAGAACCCACCCCTGACATCTCCCCTATACCTTCCACCCTTCACCTTAAATTTATGTCCCCTTGTAACACTCTGTTGCACCCGGGGAAAAAGTTTCTGACTGTCTACTCTACAATATTTCGAATGCTGTCTGAAAAGAGCCTAATGAAGCATTAGCAATACATTTCTGCTCTTGTGCCCTAGCCCTCAATGGTAACACTGCATTTGCCGCCTGAAATGTCAACTGAACCTGCACTTTAAGAGAATCCTGAACTAGGATGCCCAAGTTGCTTTGTGCTTCAGATTTCTGAAGCCGTTCCTCATTTAGAAAATATTCTACCCGTCTATTCTTCCTACCAATGTGCATAATTTCACACTTTTCTATATTCAAAAACTATGGCACTGGAAAAGCACAGGTCAGGTAGCACCTGAGGAGCAGGAGAGTCTATGTTTCTGGCATAAGCCCTTCATCAGAAAGGTGGAGGGGGAAGGGGGCTGAGAGATAAATAGGGGTATAGGGTGGAGCTGGAGGCAACATAGCTGGGAAGGTGATAGGTGGATGCAAGTTGGCAGGGGGGTAATAGCGA
>NC_057727.1:60022044-60035282 GCF_004010195.1 Chiloscyllium plagiosum | reverse complement strand
ACCACCGAAGTAAGATTAACTGGCCTGTAATTCCCGGGGTTATCCCTATTCCCTTTTTTGAACAGGGGCACAACATTCGCCACTCTCCAGTCCCCTGGTACCACCCCCATTGACAGTGAAGACAAAAAGATCATTGCCAACGGTACTGCAATTTCCTCTCTTGCTTCCCACATAATCCTAGGATATATCCCGTCAGGCCCGGGGGACTTGTCTATCCTCAAGTTGTTCAAAATGTCCAACACATCTTCCTTCCTAACAAGTATCTCTGTTGGAGGCAGAATCTGAGTGCCTTCAGTTTGGGTGTTAGCAAAGAAAGTAAGCTCAGTGACACAAAACTGTCTGTCCACCTGTTCAATGCTCATTGCCAAGCAACTACCCCAAGTCCTGCCCAATTGAATTATCTATCCCCGAACTTAACTCCTCCCACCCCAAACTCCCTGCTCTGTTGACCCAACCCCACTGTATCCTCTCCTGATTCCCACTTCAATTCCAGCAGTTCCATTCCCTGTCCGAAACCAACTCTCCTCATCCCAAATCCCAAGTAACTCCATCCCACCCAACCCAACCTCACCCAAGCCCCATGTCTGTGCCTTCACCCCACCCTCCCCAAACCCGACCGTATCAGCGCAAATCCACCATACAAAAACCAAAAGAACTGCGTATGCTTAAATTCTGGATCAGTGGTGCTGGAAGAGCACAGCAATTCAGGCAGCATCCGAGGACAGGCATTTTGCCTGTCCTCGGATGCTGCCTGAATTGCTGTGCTCTTCCAGCACCACTGATCCAGAATCTGGTTTCCAGCATCTGCAGTCATTGTTTTTATCTGCGTATGCTTAAAGCAGAAGCACAAACAGAAGTGGCTGGTAAAGTTCAGCAGATCTGGCAGCATCTGCGAAGAGAAATTAAAGTTAACGTTTTGGGTCCGATGACCCTTCCTCAGAACAGATGGTAGCTATGAAATGTCAATTTATATGCAGAAGGCAGAGTAGAAGGGAGGGGGTAAGGAGTAATGACAAGTAGGAATAGAACCAAAGAAAGAGAAGAACAGTTGGACATACAAAGGAGTCGATAATGATCTGGCTGGGAGAGTGAACAGTCTGGGGACTATTAGTGGATAACAATAAGTAGTGGGTAATGACAGACTATGAGCTATTCCTAATGAAGGGCTTAATCTTCTGGTCCTTGGATGCTGCCTGATCTGCTGTGCTTTTCCAGCACCACGCTCTCAACTATTAGCTAACAAGGATAGTGTGTGTGGTAGGGAGCTAGGCCTTGGAGGAGTTCAGGCCCTAAAATTATTGAACTTGATATTGAGCCTGGAGGGCTGCAGGGTCCCCAAGTGGAAAATGAGGTGCTGTTCTTCCAGCTTGTGCTGAGCTTCACTGGACACTGCAGCAAGCCTGAGACAGAGAGGTTGGCCAGGGAACAGAGTAGGGTGTTCAGGGAAGCTCAGGGTCTTTTTTGTCAGCAGAACATAGATGTTCTGTGCAGCAGTCACCAGTCTACGCTTCATTTCCCCAGTACAGAGGAGATCACATTGTGAGCAGTGAATTCAGTAGACTAGATTGTGAGAAGTGTAAGTAAAGTGCTACTTCACCTGGAAGTTGTGTTTGGGTCCTTGGATACTGAGGAGGGAGGAGGTAAATGGGCTGGTGTTACACCTTTGGCAGTTGCAGAGGAAGGTGCGATGGTGCTGTGGGGGGATATTGGGAGTGAAGGAAGAGTGGACCAAGGTATCCTAGAGGGAATGGTCCTTGCAGAAGGCGGATAAGAGAAGGGAGGGGAATGTGTCTGGAGGTGGGATCTCGCTGGAGGGGGAGGAAATTCTAGCTGATGATCTTCTGGATGTGGATGCTGCTGGGATGGTAGGCAAGGACAAGGGGAACCCTATTGCTGCTGTGGGAGGGAAGAGGGGGGATGAGAGTGGAAGTGCAGCAGATGGGTCAGACCCAGCTGAGGGCCCTGTTGAATATGGTGCTGGGGAATCCTCAGTTGAGGAAGAAGGTGGACATTTTGGAGATTCCCTTGTTGAAATTGGTCTCATATGCGACAGAGATGGAGGAATTGGGAGAATGGAATGGAGTCTTTACACGAAATAGGGTGTGAGGATGTATAATCCAGGTAGTTGTGGGAGTCAGTGGATTGAAAGTGGATATTAGTGGTCTATCCCCAGAAATGTAACATCTGCCCATTTACCTCCTCCCTCCTCATTATCCAAGGGCCCAAACATATCTTTGTGGTGAAGCAGCCCTTAATCTGCACTTCCCGCAATCTAGTTTATTGCATTTGCTGCTCACAATGGGATCTCCTCTATACTGGGGAAATGAAGCATAGATTGGGTGACTGCTTCACAGAACATCTACATTCTGCCGCAAAAAAGACCCTGAGCCTCCAGTGGTCTGCGACTTTAACACTCCACCCTGTTCCCTGGCCAACATCTCTCTCTTAGGCTTGGTGCAGTGCTCCAGCGAAGCTCTACACAGGCCGGAAGAAAAGTACTTCATTTTCCATTTTGGAACCCCACAGCCTTCAGGGCTCAATATCAAATTTAATAATTTTAGGGCCTGAACTGTCCGAGGGCCTTAGCCTCTACCCCACACACCAGGCCTTGTTATCACATGGTCTGCCATTACACACCACCTATTGTTAGCACTAACAGTCTCCATTAACAGCTATTCACCCTCCCAGCCAGGTCATTATAGATTCCTTTGTCTATCCAACTGTTCTTCTCTCTCTTTGGGTTCTAACCCTACCTATTATTTAGTCTTTACCCCCTCCCTCAACCTATCTTCTGCACATGAACTGACACTTCCCCCCTCGCTACCATCAGTTCTAGGGAAGGGTCACTCAACCTGAAGCGTTAACTTTGATTTCTCTTCACAGATGCCGCCAGTCCTGCTGAGCTTTTCCAACAACTTAACTTCATAGTGTCTTACTGTCATAAAGTCATAGAAATGTACAGCACAGAAACATTCTTTGGTCTAATTCATCCATGCCAACCAGATATCCCAACCCAATCTAGTCCCATTTGCAGGCACTTGGTCCATATCCCTCCAAACCCTTCTTATTCATATACCCATCCAAATGCCTTTTAAATGCTGTAATTGTACCAGCCTCCACCACTTCCCCTGTCAGCTCATTTCTTACATGCACCACCCTCTGTGTGAAAAAGTAAACCCTTAGCTTCCTTTTATATCTTTCCCCTCTCACCATAAACCAATGCCCTCTAGTTCTGGACTCCCCCACCCCAGGGAGAAGACTTTGTCTATTTATCCTATCCATGCCCCTCATGATTTTATAAACTCTGTTTTTGTCAAATATGCTGTATTGTGGGTGACTGTAGAATACAGAGGGAAGATTAAATGACTATTTTCTACCCTGGTTGACAACACAGCCACCATAAAATAATCTCCATTTTACTTTTCAATTAATTCTTGTAATTTCTCAACAAAGCTTCACCTTCAGCCAGTTCCTGCTTCAAAGATGAGAGGATGTTCTCAGATTGTGGAAAGGAATGAAGAATGACAGAGGCACCATCTTCTCAAGAGGCATTTCAGAATAGGCAATAAACAGAGCTTCGAGGAGAAAGTGAGGGCTGCAGCTGCTGGAGATCAGAGCTGAAAATGTGTTGCTGGAAAAGCGCAGCAGGTCAGGCAGCATCCAAGGAGCAGGAGAATCGACGTTTCGGGCATGAGCCCTTCTTCAGGAGCCTTCCTGAAACGTCGATTCTCCTGCTCCTTGGATGCTGCCTGACCTGCTACGCTTTTCCAGCAACACATTTTTCAGCTCAGAATAAATAGAGCTTTACCAGTGATGCCCACTTTCCAAGAAAGAAAAGAGAAACTTCAGGCAAGATGAGACAAAATTACAATGTATTTTTTGATCAATGTGTGTTAAACTCTCAGAAAGCCTTTTTTTCGACAACATCCACCAAACTGAGAGAAACTTCAGTTCTTGGTTTGTCCAATACAGCGGTATACTTTTTGAGATGAATGCCGTCGGAGGTTATTACTAATTTGGCTCCAAATGTCAACATGGATCAGTAAAGGAATCTACCATTACATTTTTGCTATTCTTCTGGTTTCTCACTCCTCTCACCAATTCCTCACGTTCCTCTCTTCTCTGTCCTCCATCTTTTCTTCTGGTTTCACTAATCTGGTCTCTCCTCTCCCCCTTAGGAATGAATGTGGTCACCTTCAAACAGGCATTAGGACATTCTCAGATGAGTCAATTCCTGGATTATATCTCTCGATGCAGAAGAAACCTGGGAATCATTAGGGAATAATTCAATGCTGCATTGGGATCTGCATATGAATAAGTACAAATGGGTTCAAATGCCTCTCTTCTAAATGATGCTGGTGACAATCCAACAAATCTGATATGTGGTGCATGTAATTGTGTGTGTCTGCATGTGCGTGTGCGCGTGCAATATGAGGGTGGTGGTTGTTTGTAGACTGCTATACAAAGGTTAAACAAGGCTGTGTAGGCTGGGGTAATATGGGAGGAAGAAGGGCTTATGCCCGAAACGTCGATTCTCCTGTTCCCTGGATGCTGCCTGACCTGCTGCGCTTTTCCAGCAACACATTTCCAGCTCTGATCTCCAGCATCTGCAGACCTCACTTTCTCCTCTAATATGGGAGGATGTTGGGAGTGAGAGCCAGGTTACTGTGGGGGGAGGGGGGTGGGAGCGAAGGGTGAGGGGATTTAAGAGGGATTTATGGGTAAGAGCAAGCTGGAGTCCAGTCTGATACATGGAGATCTGTCCCACTCTGTCTCTGAGATCAGCTACAGCAGAGTTATCTCTTTCTGAATTTAAACTTTGCTTCAGGATGAGTGTCCCTGTTAGCAGCAACAGGGAAGTGTGAAGTAGCAGGGAGCGGAGTGGACTGACAGCTTCCTTTAGGGATAGCTTTGGTTTAACTGCTCTGCTGTCCTCAAACTCCAAAGATTTTGGGTGGGTTGATGGAAATCAGTAAGTAAAGAATGATCAGCATTTCGCTTGTCCTCAGCAGGAAACTGGACTGACGCAGAAGGAAATAGCTTTTAGTTGGAACTGGAACTTCAGAATCTTAAGGTAAAAGGGAATGTGCAATCAGTCGATTCAGTGTCTGCTTTACACAAGACTGAACAAAGCCAGCAGGTAGGAATTCCGTCGATTTCATCCACTCACCCTTCCTCACACCACTGTATGTTAGTATTTCACTCAATGGGTAATTAGCTCAGTGATTCATACTTAAAAGTGGATATAAACTGGATTGTGTCAATATAAGGCAAAGATCTCTAGATATTTGAATTCTGAAGAAGAAATAGGAGAACATGTGAACAATTTAAATTTTTTTATTCACTCACAGGACGTGGGTGTTGCTGGCTGGCCCAGCATTTATTGACTGCTCCTAGTTTCCCTTAAGAAGCATTTCATGTTCAAATGCAGCAAGACCTGGATCTTCCTTCTTGAATTGCTGCAGCCCACCTGCTGTGAGTTGACCCACAATGTCTTTAGGGAGGGAATTCCAGGACTTTGACCAAGTGACAGTGAAGGAACGGCGATACATTTCCAAGTCAGGTTGGTGAGTGGCTTGGAGGGAAACTTGCAGGGGGTGGTGTTCCCATATATCTGTCAGTGGTGAAGGCAGTGAATGTTGAAAGTGGTGAATGGGGTGTTGATCAAGTTACTTTGTCCTGGATAGTGTCAAACTTCTTGAGTGTTGTTGGAGCTGTACCTATCTAGGCAAGTGGGGATATTCCATCACACTTTTGACTTGTGCCTTGTAGATGGTGGACAGGCTTTGGGAATCAGGAAGTGAGTTACTTGCTGCAGGATTCCTAGATTCCGACATGCTCTTGTAGCTACTGTGTGGCAATTCCAGATCAGTTTGCAGTCAACAGTAACTTCCAGAATGTTGATAGTGAGGGATTCAGTAATGGTAAGGCCATTGAAATCAAAGAGTGATGGTTATATTCTTGTTGGAGATTGTCACTGTTTGGCATTTGTATAACGTGAATGTTACTTGCCACTTGTCAGCCCAAACCTGGGATACGGTCCAGGTCTTACTGCATTTGAACATGAACTGCTTCAATATCTGAAGAGTTATGAATGGTGCTGGTCATCAACAAACATCTGACCTTATGATGGAAGGAAGACTATTGTTGTACTGTTCTGGGACTCCCCGATTGACAGATGTGTCCATGACTACTACCCTAAGACTTTGAGAGCTGGCTGTTTGCTCGTTGGACATGTACTGTGTTTGCCATGTAAACTGTTGGCACATGGAGCAGATGTGAGATTGATGTAGCACCTGGCTGTACAGTAAGATGGGTGTCCCCTTGATTGAACACCACTGAATAACAAGACAGGTTGCTGGGTTGTGTGTCTGTGAAGCAGGGATACTGTAAACCTGCGAGTACTTGCTAATTAAGTGAGCAGCCCTGAGATACACTCTGGAACAGTCTACGTAACCTATCCCTGCAGTAGCCTCTGAATATTCATTGCTGGTATGCCCTGCAATGCAGTACCATGCTTCCTGAGTATACAGAGAGGTGCCATGACAATCCTGAGAGGGTGGATGAGGAGTGTGCATGGCTAGTGCCTGTGGTTCATGCCCTGAGATGCTGTTTGGTGCAGAGCAACATAAAGGCTCCTCACAGCCAGTGTGAAGCTGAAATCACCAGGTACCAGGTCTTGGTCAGATCAGAATTTGAATACCAATGAGGTGAGTTGAAGCATTAATGAGGCATTTAGCAAGCTATAACTCCCCATCATTGACAACTGCTGCCTCATGAGGAACCCACCTCGCTGCTTGTTAAGAGAGTAACGGATGGGTTAGTGAGGGGTCCAGATGTTGAGGTGAGTCTCACTGGATGACTCGTCCCATTCTGCCACAAATCTCACCATCACCCACTCAGTCAGACCCCGGTAAGATTCCAGCACTGAGAATTAGTGAAAAGCTAATGGGCAGAATTTAAATTGTCCTTGATTTGGACAATTTTAAATGTTTTTTGTTTTAATTTATTTGGAATCAGATGTTCAAGTATGACAATGTGAGAAAGTCTGAAATTCATCCTTGTCATTAGATCATCCTACTTCAGGGAGCATCAGTCGTGTTGATAGGCAGGACAGCTGCTATCATCCCAAAAGGACATCAGCTCAAGACACTGGGAGACTCGTTATTTGCTGAGCACAGTGCTCCCTGTGATCACTGACCCTCAGAGAACTCCATCTGAATTTGCAGAATTCCTTTTTCAAAATCACTCACAAACCATTGGCAGCTCAGGCACCTCGCATCATAGATTTACACTGCAGACAACTGTGTTCCCTATCCCATGCACTGCGAACACTGTGGTTTTATACCATATTATTAGGGAAGATGGGATAAGATGGGAAGATGCATACGATGGGAAAGGAAACTGCGGGGGATGGGCACAATTGAAATGTGGAGCTTATTCAAGGAACAGCTACTGCGGGTCCTTGATAAGTATGTATCTGTCAGGCAAGGACGAAGTTGGCAAGTGAGGGAACTGTGGTTTATTAAGGAAGTTGAATCTCTTGTCAAGAGAAAGAAGAAGGCTTAGGTTAGGACAAGATGTGAAGGCTCAGTTAGGGCACTTGAGAATTACAAGTTAGCCAGGAAAGACATAAGAAGAGTTAAGAAGAGCCAGGAGAGGACATGAGAAGTCATTGGAGGATAGGATCAAAGAAAACCCTAAAGCTTTCTATAGGTATATCAGGAATAAAAGAATGACTAGAGTAAGATTATGGCCAGTTAAGAATAATAGTGGACATTGTGCATGGAATCAGAGGAATTAGGGGAAGCGCTAAATGAATATTTTTCGTCAGTATTCACACTAGAAAAAAACAATGTTGTCAAGGAGAACACTGAGATACAGGCGACTAGACTAGATAGGATCGAGGTTCACAAGGAGGAGGTGTTATCAATTCTGGAAAGTGTGAAAATAGATAAATCCCCTGGGCCGGATGGGATTTATCCCAGGATTCTCTGGGAAGCCAGGAAGGAGATTACTGGGCCTTTGGCTTTGATCTTTATGTTGTCACTGTCTACAGGAATAGTGCCAGAAGACTGGAGAATAGCAAATGTTGTTCCCTTGTTCAAGAAGGGGTGTAGAGACAATCCTGGTAATTATAGACCAGTGAGCCTTACTTTGGTTGTGGGTAAAGTGTTGGAAAAGGTTACAAGTGATAGGATTTATAATCATCTAGAAAAGAATAAGTTGTTTAGGAATAGTCAACACGGTTTTGTGAAGGGTAGGTCGTGCCTCACTAACCTTATTGAATTCTTTTGAGAAGATAACCAAACAGGTGGATGAGAGTGACGTGGTTGATGTAGTGTATATGGATTTCAGGAAGGCATTTGATAAGGTTCCCCATGGTAGTCTATTGCACAAAACATGCAGGCATGTGATTGAGGGTGATTTAGCAGTTTGGATCAGTAATTGACTAGCTGAAAGAAGACAGAGGGTATGGTTGATGGGAAATGTTCATCCTGGAGTTCAGTTACTAGTGTTGTACTGCCAGGATCTGTTTTGGGTCCACTGTTTGTCATTTTTATAAACGACCTGGATGAGGGCATAGTGGGATAGATTAGTAAATTTGCGGATGACACAGTTATGGATAGTACCGAAGGATGTTGTAGGTTACAGAGGGACATAGATAAACTGCAGAGCTGGGCTGAGAGATGACAAATAGAGTTTAATGAGGAAAATTGTGAGGTCATTCACTTTGGAAGGAGCAACAGGAATGTAGAGTACTGGGCTAATGGTAAGATTCTTGATAGTGTAGATGAGCATAGGGATTTCTGTGTACATAGATCTCTGAAAGTTGCCACCCAGGTTGATAAGGTTGTTAAGAAGGCATATGGTGTGTTAGTGTTTATTGGTAGAGGGACTGAGTTTCAGAGCCATGAGGTCATGCTGCAGCTGTACAAAACCCTGTGCTTCCACACTTGGAGTATTGTGTACGGTTCTGTTCACCGCATTATAGGAAGGATGTGGAAGTTTTGGAAAGGGTTCAGAGGAGATTTACTAAGATGTTGCCTGATCTGAAGGGAAGATCTTATGAGGAAAGGCTGAGGGACTTGAGGCTGTTTTCATTAGAGTGAAGAAGGTTGAGAGGTGACTTAATTGAGACATATAAGACATTCAGAGGGTTAGATAGGATGGACTGTAAGAGCTTTTTTACTTGGATGGTGATGGCTAGCACAAGGGGGCATAGCTTTAAATTGAGGAGTGATAGATATTGGACAGGTGTCAGAGGTAGGTTCTTTACTCAGAGAGTAGTAGGGGCTTGGAATGCCCTGCCAGCAACAGTAGTAGACACTCCAAGTTTAAGGGCATTTAAATGGTCATTGGATAGGCATATGGACAAAAATGGAATAGTGTAGGTTAGACGGGTTTCAGATTGGTTTCACAGGTTGGCGCAACATCGAGGGCCGAAGGGCCTGTACTGTACTGTAATGTTCTATGTTCTATGTACTATGTTCTATATTGTATGTACTCTTGGGACACTGTGTTATTGACCCCGTGCTGTCTTCTCCCCATAAGATTGTTGTTCAGCTGTAATTGTTGATGGTGAAAGTTTGCTGATTTGAGACAGTCAGAATTAAAGACAATTATTGCTTAGCCACTGATTACCTGCAGAAATCACACAGAGAGTGATCAGGAACAGGTTTAGATGACATTTTAATCTGCGGGCCCAACTCTTAGCTGAAAATTCAGGACTTATTCAATCTGAAGATGAGTTCTTCTCTGTTCACAAGGGTAATTGGCAGTGTGGTCAAACTCATTCTCAGGTTTTCCTTTCCCAATCAACAATTGTGGTCTGGAGTGTCTCTGGTCTGACAATATGCTTATTTTCACATCATAGCCTCCATCCCCTAAACATCAGCTCCTACCTTAACCCTGATACTTCACTATAACATTTAGAAACTTTGTGTTAAACCTAATCTGACAATAAGCTTCCAATTACAGACCACATCATCCCTAAATCCATCCACTTTCAACCAAAATATCCCCAAGCACCACCTCATCTCAGTTCATCTACTGCTAACATCTCCTTCAGCCCCTAGACCCCTCCCTAACGCTAACACCTTCCAGTCTTAGAATCCTACACTGTCAGAGGGTCAATACTGAGGGAGTGCCACACTGTCAGAGGGTCAGTGCTGAGGGAGTGCCACTCTGTCAGAGGGTCAATACTGAGCAAGTGCCGTACTGCACTTTTGGAGGTTCAGTACTGAGGGAGTATCACAAAGTCAGAGGTTCAGTACTCAGGGAGTGCTGTACTGGTAGAGAGTTAGTGCTGAGCGAGTGCCTCATTGTCGGATGGTCAATGCTGAGGGAGTGCCACACTGTTGGAGGTATTCCTTTACAAATGAGATGAACAACTGTAGCCTATTCTATCCTCACATGAAGTTGAGAAGTTCCTCTACATGACAGGGTGAAGTGCTGGGAAATTCTCAGGAGCGTCATGGGGTCGATAACTATCCTCCGACAAAAATCAACAGATTGTGTTCCTTAATTTGTGCTTTTTTTGGATCTTGCTGTGTACAAGCTGACGGCTGTGCTTCTAGCAACAATGTCGTTATTTTGAAATATACTTTTTATTGATAGTATTAATACAGAAGGCACTTTCTGAAACCGAATTCCTCATGAGTGCAGGTTTCCCTCGTAGAACTTGAAGTTGTCCAATTAGCTCATCCAGTGTGGGTTTGGACCGGAAGTGACCAAGAGTTGTTAACTCAGAGCAGCAGGAATTCAAATGCTGTGTAATCTGATTTCCTGTCAAGTTCATACCGGATGCCTGACTTCCTGCTTTTCAAAGTGACTGGTGCACTTCTTGCCAAAAGCTTCACATTGACACTCCCTGCAGCCTCTGATAACGAATCAATCACTCAACAAATCTCGGAAGAAGCTACACAATTGAATGAAGTAAGAGCTCGCTAATAGTGGAGGACCCTCCCACATTGGGATAGATTTTCCGAAGGCCAGGCAGTTCTTCTTCCAGAGTAAATGGGAGTTGGTTTTGGGGAAATTCCAAATCCCGATCGCAGCAGATCCCGAAGGAATAACGGGAAATTGAATCTTCCGTTGGCTAATTCCTCAATACCTGAAAGTATCCATTAAAATCGGATAATTGGGATGATTTCGTTGAAATTAAGTAAACTGGTTACTCAGAAAAAGTTACATTATTGAACACAGTTTCTCAGGAGTTAGCCTGTTCTAGAGATCTCCTACGTATTTCACTCACCGTCAACAACACATCCCCAGAGCAGAGCCTGAGTCCACTTCCCTGGGACTGAGGTAAAAACAATGACTGCAGATGCTGGAAACCAGATTCTGGATCAGTGGTGCTGGAAGAGCACAGCAATTCAGGCAGCATCCGAGGACAGGCAAAATCGACGTTTCGGGCAAAAGCCCTTCATCAGGAATAAAGGCAGAGAGCCTGAAGCGTGGAGACGTCGATTTTGCCTGTCCTCGGATGCTGCCTGAATTGCTGTATTGATGCCCTGGGGTTGAAGTGTTCCGAGGCGGAAGATGAGGGAGGGACCCTAAGAGCAAGATCAGATCCCCTCAGAGGTAACATCCTGACTCCTCATCACATCCCCACCCTGCCAAACTACCTGAAACACTTATTGGTCCCTTTGCATCCTAGCCCACCCTAGCTGTCAGTGGAGCCACCTATCACCCCACATACCTGGCACCTCACCCACCTGATACCTTACATTCCTGGCACCTCACTCACCTGGTACCCTCATACCTGGCACCTCACCCACCTGGTGCTCTATTTACTTGGTAATGTACCCCCGACAGTGCTGCAGCACTGGAGGGTACCGAGCCCTCCAGGGGGTGCTGCAGCACCCCACTCACCTCATGTACTTCCCTTTGTCCCCATCTGTCAAAGTGTCTGTCAGGACCCTTTAATACCAGAAGGGGCAGCACGGTGGCTCAGTGGTTAGCACCACTGCCTCACAGCGCCAGGAATCTGGGTTTGATTCCAGCCTTGGGTGACTGTCTGTGTGGAGTTTGCACATTCTCCCTGTGTGTGCATGGGTTTCCTCCCACAGTCCAAAAATGTGTAGGTTCAGTGAACTTGACGGTGCTAAAATTGTCCATGTTGTTCAGGGATGTGTGGGTTAGGTGCATTAGTTAGGAGTGACTGTAGGGGAATGGGTGGGTTATTCTCCTGAGGGTCGACGTGGTCTTGTAGGACCAAATAACCTGTTTCCACACTGTAGGGATTCTATGAGAAGGCAGCAGCTGGCTGTTGGGAGAATGGTTTCCCTCTCCTTCCCCTGATTGTTTTACACCTGTCAGAATGGGAGTATAGCTACTTATTTCTGACAGAGCCCTGAGCAGAGTCTCTCTTCAAAAATGCAGAGCTCTCTTTTCACATAAAAACAAAGAACCAGAGTGACAATCTGCACTCACCTGGAAATCCAACCTAATATAATCCAGGCAGCAATGTTGATCCTTAAAATAAAAGCTGATTACTGACACGGCTAGAAATCTGAAGCAAATACTAAATGTTGGAGAAACTCAGCAGGTCTGGCAGCACCTCTGGAGACAGAAACAGAGTTAATGCTGTGAGTCCAGGTTTGTAACTATTCCTGTAGTTACTGGACTCAAAATAATGCCTTTGTTTGTCTGTTTCTCCATAGATGCCACAAATGTGCTGATATTCTCCAACAAATGAAAACAAAAAGCACTGATGTTTATTTTGATTACTATTTGCCAGCATTGGGAGAAAGTGAGGACTGCAGATGCTGGAGACCAGAATTGAAAAATGTGGTGCTGCAAAAACACAGCAGGCCAGGCAGCATCCAAGGAGCAGTAGAATCGTCGTTTCGGGCATAAGCCCTTCTTCTTATGCCCAAAATGTCGATTCTCCTGTTCCTCGGATGCTGCCTGGCCTGCTGTGTTTTTCCAGCACCACATTTTTCAACTATTTGTCAGCATTGTCTCAGTATCTCAGCCATTGCTGTGCCTGTCACACAAACCTCTTCATTGACCTCATGGGCACAGGTTCTTTGGGAACTGTCTTTCTGTTAGTTAGTGATTCCCTGGATACAGATTCGCCAGGTACAGGATCTCTATGGGGGAAATGTGGGGTTAGTCCCAACCTCACCATCAAGCCAGCGGATAAAGGGGATGCAGTGGTAGTCTGGCGCACTGACCTCTACACCGCTGAAGCCAAACGCCAACTCGAGGACACCTCTTCCTACCGCCCC
>NC_057727.1:60016042-60020584 GCF_004010195.1 Chiloscyllium plagiosum | reverse complement strand
GCTTCAGGCTCACTGCCTTTATTCCTGATGAAGGGCTTTTGCCCGAAACGTCGATTTCGCTGCTCCTTGGATGCTGCCTGAACTGCTGTGCTCTTCCAGCACCACTGATCCAGAATCTGGTTTCCAGCATCTGCAGTCATTGTTTTTACCTCGAAATGTGGGGTTAGACAACAACCTCCCAGAATGACAATGTTTTCTGGTATCAGGAGTGGTCTCCCTTTCTGACTCCAAGGGGAGACTGATGGCCACTCAGTCCCTGCTCTGTGTTCCCCAGACTATAATTACAAACCCCTTGCTGACTCTATACTCATTCCAATCTTGTACCAGAAATCAACAGTTTCAACAGGGCAAATTCTGAAACTGAATTCAATAAAATCAAATAACTTATCAGCTGTGAACAGAGAATTACCTTAAAATGTGCCAATTAAAGGTAACTGATTGTTTAATGTCACTCATTAATCTGGAGAAAGGAAATCAGAAAACAAACATCAAACTGAGCTCTCTGGGCAACAGTGACTTCCATCCTGTGCAGTGTGCTGGTTCTTTAATGCATTGTGTGATGCCAGTGACTAGGGGAATGCGCTGATGATTGAATTGAATTGAACTCATTGTCACATGTACCAAGGCACAGTGAAAAGCTTTGTCTTGCAAGAAATACAGACAGATCACATAGTTAAATTGCATAGAAAAGTAATAGGTAAACAGCAGCAAAACAAAAACAAAGGTACAGACTAATGCTGAGTTTGTGCGTCCATTCAGTATTCTAACAAGAGTAGGGTAGGAACTCTTTCGAAACTGGCTGGTGTGTGTGTTCAGGCTTCTGTACCTTCTCCCCGATGGTAGAGGTTGTAGAAAAACATTGCCAGGGTGGGATGGATCTTTCAGAATGTTGGCGGCCTTTCCTTGACAGCCTAGTAAATGGATTCTATAGATGGGAGGTTGGTCTTTGTGATTGTCTGGGCCGAGTTCACCACTCTCTGTAACAGTCTCCGATCTCGAATGGTACAGTTGCCATAGCAGGTAGTGATATATCCAGACAGATGGCGCACCTATAAAAGTTGGCAAGGGTATTTGCTGTCAAGCCAAATTTCTTCAGCTGCCTGAGGAAGAGATATTATTGGGTCTTTGTAACCAGTGCGTCCACATGAAGAGTCCAAGAAAGCTTGTTGTGAATGGCCACTCCCAGGTGCTTGACACTCTCCATTCGTTTCACCTCTGTGCTGTTAATGTGTAGATGAAGCCCCCACTGGTCCACCAGCTGCGCCATGTGTGTAAACATGTTGATTCCATCACCAACATAGTACAAAAAGATGTAACTGGCTATTACAGAATCACAGTGCAGAAGTTGGTCATTCAGCCCATTAACTATTATCTAGTGCTAATCGCCTCCCTTCTCCCCATTCTCTACACTTCATTACTGCTCAAAAAAATCCAATACCATATTGAGCATCCTAATTAAACCTGCCTCCATCAATCCTGAACAAAAGAAATACCCACCAGGCCTCTTCAATTAATTCAAAATAATCCATTTATTAGAAACAAAACTTATTCTAAAGGCAAGTAGCAAACTCAGGTTAACATCTAAATTATCATCCAATATTATGAGTTTATCCCCTTAATTGCACGCTTTGACACACACACGTAACACAAAAATGCACGACTCTGCAGAGATGAGGGGATTTTTAAAACAATAAAAAAGAGGTGAAACAATTCCTGCTGGCAAAAGGTCTCGAAATAAGACCAAGATGTGATGATTTCCACTAATTTCCTGCTGATGAAGATAAAATGATGTCAGTTGTAGATTGATGATAGGTGCTGAAAATGTGTTGCTGGAAAAGCGCAGCAGGTCAGGCAGCATCCAGGGAACAGGAGAATCGACGTTTCGGGCATAAGCCCTTCTTCAGGGCTTATGCCCGAAACGTCGATTCTCCTGTTCCCTGGATGCTGCCTGACCTGCTGAGCTTTTCCAGCAACACATTTTCAGCTCTGATCTCCAGCATCTGCAGACCTCACTTTCTCCTCAAAGATTGATGATAGGTGTCTAGTTCAACCAACCAACTGGATTTGATCTTTGAGAATTGATCTAGTCCACTTAGAAGGATTTCAGGAGAGGGTCTAAACCATCTTTGTGGTGTTTTTTGTGGAACAGAACGCTAAGCCTGTTAAGCAACCATTAGCATAAGGAGCCCTACACCTCTCATAACTAGGTTTCTCAGTTATTAAGGCAGTAAACCTCTTATTTTCATTTTTTGAAAGTTTTACTTAACGGTTTCTTCAAGTCACTTAATTTTTAAACAAAAGTGGGAAATCCACAGCACTTCTGTTAGCTTCATTTGCAAGTCACGTTGTGAAATTCACTTTGATGCAGAGATGGTCCAAAATCTTCCTGTTTCTTTTCCAGGTAGTCCTTATAGGTAAATAAGTATTCCCAACTGTTATAAACAAACCCTTAATAATAAGTTTAACAAGACAATTAATCAAACCTCATAAAGGAATATTGTGTTACTGGAAAAAAATCATAAAAGGCTGTTCATCATCAAATTTCTTCATTTGTTCATTTATAAATACCAATTTAGCAATAGAAGTATCATACTCAATGAGCTCTCACTGCACCCTCTCTTGTGCCTTCCCTTAACCCCAGTTTGACTGGGATCTGGTTAGAGAATGGTCCCTTTATTGCTCAATAGATTATCTGCAGGGTGAGCCACAGATCATGAGATTTCAAGGTGCGGTTACTATGTTGACAGGGGGTGTGTTTTTAAAGTATCTACAGGGTTGAGGGGAAACTGATGATCAGAGAGTACAGTCCAGC
This sequence comes from Chiloscyllium plagiosum, assembly GCF_004010195.1. Lineage (NCBI taxonomy): Eukaryota > Metazoa > Chordata > Chondrichthyes > Orectolobiformes > Hemiscylliidae > Chiloscyllium > Chiloscyllium plagiosum. Next base: position 60,017,772 of record NC_057727.1, on the reverse strand, counting down.
TCAGAGAATGCTGATTCCAGTAAGTCCAGGTCCAACTTTTCCTCCAACTCAAAGCTCAGAACTGTGCACAGTTCTGGTTGCCACATTACCAAAAGGATGTGGACGCTTTGGAGAGGGTGCAGAGAAATGAAGAGAGGTTGAGTAGGTTAGGTTTATTTTCATTAGAAAAAAGGAGATTGAGGGGGGACCTGATTGAGGTTTACAAAATCATGAAGGGTACAGACAGGGTTGATAGAGATAAGCTTTTTCCCAGGGTGAAGGATTCAATAACAGGAGGTCATGCTTTCAAGGTGAGAGGTGAAAAGTTTAAGGGGGATACATACAGCAAGTACTTCACACAGAGGGTGGTGGGCATTTGGAACGTGTTGCCAGCAGAGGTGGTAGAGGCAGGCATGGTATATTCATTTAAGATGCGTCTGGACAGATGCATGAGTAGGTGGGGAGCAGAGGGATTCAGATGCTTAGGAATTGAGCGATAGGTTTAGACAGTGGATTTCTTAGGAATTGAGCGATAGGTTTAGACAGTGGATTTGGATCGGCTCAGGCATGAATGGTTGAAGGGCCTGTTCCTAGGCTGTAAATTTTCTTTGTTCTCAGTGCCACCACTAAACTCTGATACCATGAGGCCACAGTTTTCACTGGACAAAAGTGAGAGACAGGGCTAGTAATCACCAATTGCTCCTTTCACTGAATCCACTCCACTTGAAAGGGACTTAGATTCTACAGCTGGAGAAGAATCCTACCGATAACTAGTCATCTCCAAGAAACTGACCCATCACCTTAAAAAGACCGTAAGGTTTAAGAGCAGATGTAGACACTCAGCCCATCAAATCTGCTCAAGGGGAAGGGTAGCACTATTGGCTAAGGAGGGCATTGCAGTGCTGAATAAAGAGGACATCTAATAATTCTTTAAAAATGAAACTTGATAAATTTTTTCATGTTGCCACACCACCTCAGCAGTATGTGATACCATTGTCAGAATTCACATCAATAAAGTATCATTTTATTTTATCAAAAAAAGGGATGCCCCAGAAGGTTAAAAGACCAAATCAATTTGGTTACAGCTAAACAAAAAATGGTATAGTGTATAGACCACCACCAAGTGGAAAGGATATAGAGGGCAAATCTGGAGGGCAATCCCAGAGAGATGCTAACATTGATGGGGAACTTCAACTACCCAAATAAAGACCCAGCTGGGATAAATATTCTTAGACTGCGTTTGGAAGCATTTCCTACTGCACCATGAGTCCATTTCAACACAGAAGGATGCTTTGTTGGACCAGGTCCTTGGGAATGAGGTGGGCCAAGTGGATCAAGTATCAGTTAGAAAACATTTAGGAGATGGTGATAGTTGTATCATAAGGTTCAGGAGGATGGATGAGAGTGACAATGGACAACCCAGAGTAAGAAAAATCAATTGGTGGAGATTGGATTTCGCTGGGCTGAGAACAGATCTAGGCAAGATTGACGGGAATGAGAGATTGATGGAAGAACTGTACATAAGCATTGGGCTACCTTCAAAGAGGGGATGGGGAGGTAAGGGAGGTTGCTGGGTGAGGGGTGAGGCCACGTCCAAGGGTATGAGGAGTAGGTCCTGGTGGAGGGGGAGATGGCGAGTGAGGGTGGGTGTAGATCCTCAGGGAGGGTGGATGTGGGTGTATGTCCTAGGGGAGGGTGGGGGTGGCTGTAGGTCCCTGGGAGGTGGAGGGCGGGTGTGAGTCCCTGGGGGG
>NC_057727.1:60005544-60015054 GCF_004010195.1 Chiloscyllium plagiosum | reverse complement strand
AGAGGTTGGGTCGGGGGGAGGTGGGTGTGTGAGAGGCGGGAGCAGCAGCCGGGGGATGGGCCGAGGGGCGGCAGAGGCTCAGGCTCGGGCCCGGGCCCCGGGAGGCGGTGGGGTCGCAGTTCAGGTCGGTGCCGGCGGCCGGGGGGCGGCCGCTGCTTCACGGAAGTGGATTTAAATCGATCTCCGGCCTGAGGCCGCGGCGTGGCCTCGTGTTCCGGCCGCGGGGGGGAAGCTGCACCGAGAGAACAGGAGGAAACAACTCGATACAAAGTAAGAGGAAAACTGATACAAAGTAACAGAGAGAGAGAGAGAGAACAATGGAAACTGAGACAAAGTAACAGGATCCAGGAAAGAAACGTGATGTAAAACAACAGACAGTCAGAGAGAGGGAGAGAGGGAGACAGAGAGAGAGGGTAACAAGGACAGGAACATAGATTGCGAGAGAGAGACGGGGGTGTGTGTGAGAGATAGTGTGACAGGGAGAGAGAGAGTGACAGGGATGGAAGGAGAAAGATGGAGACACAGAATGTGACAGGAACAGAAAGAAAATAACAGGCAGACACAGGAACAGATAGAAAGACAAAACAGCTAGAAACGAAGACACTGAGAGATGGGGACATGGAAAGGAAGACAGCGAGAGATAGGGCGCGGGAGAGAGACTGAGATAGCAAGAGGGACAGAGAGTATCTTAGTCATAGCAGCGACTGATAAGTAGCCCAGTCACTAACCAAACCCATGGGAAATTCCGGAGAAACCTTTCTCTCCCTAAACTTTGTTTAGAAAATTATTAGGACCTATTTAAAAACAGTTCAATTTGAAATTTGCAAACTCCTTCCCACAGAGATTGGGGAGAATGTGAACATGCTCCAAATGCGGGTAACCAGTTGAATGCTGTGGATGGTGTTCAGAGTGATGCAGGATAAACATTGCAGGGACATGGATGTAGTGACAACTTGTGGTGAACTAAGGACTGATGCGGTTTGTGGGAAGCAGGCTCACTCATATGGACCTGGTGGGCCAAATGGCCTATGGCTGAGCTGGATTTTAGTTACATTAGAGAAATAAACTGTCACAAGATTAAAATAACTTGAGAGAAGCCATTCAATTGATTGTGCCTATCCTAGCTGCTTGAAATAACTTTCCAAATAATCTCACTGTTAGCCTCCACTCGGGTTTCATGCTGGAAATCTAGCACCACTATTGGAGTCATCACAAAAGTTAAAAAGATTATATAGAGGTACAGAGAATTCTCAGATTTTCCTATTGTTTAGACCCAGGTTGACAGAAAGAACAGACCAGGTTTCTGCAATTAAAAAGAATTACTATTTATCATAAATAGACTCTAGCTACAGGTAAATGGTTATAAACCATTGACATGCGACTGTACTAATTAAACTCTAATCCCCTACACAGACTGACACTGTTAGAAGTTCCTGTGCAGCATTTCAAGTAGCTGCCCCAGATACTTAATAACTCACTGGATAATTATTTTGTTCATTTGCTTGAAGCCTGTGTTCACTGCTCCCCCACTGACTCTTAGAGATGCCTTGGAAATAAGGAAGAACAATAAAACTTCAATTTTTAAGCAGCTTCCTCGAACATAGAGTCATAGAGATGTACAGCATGGAAACAGACCCTTTGGTCCAACCCGTCCATGCTGACCAGATATCCCAACCCAATCTAGTCCCATCTGCCAGCACCTGGCCCATATCCCTCCAAACTCTTCCTATTCATATACCCATCCAAATGCCTCTTAAATGTTGCAATTGTACCAGCCTCCACCACTTCCTCTGGGAGTTCATTCCATACACGTACCACCCTCTGCGTGAAAAAGTTGCCCCTTAGGTCTCTTTTATATCTTTTTCCCCCTCACCTTAAACCTATGCCCTCTAATTCTGGACTCCCCGACCCCAGGGAAAAGACTTTGCCTATTTATCCTATCCGTGCCCCTCATAATTTTGTAAACCACTCTAAGGAGTGTGATCCCAGCTTGATCAAGTTTTTTTGAGTTGGCAACAAAGATAATTGAGGGAAAAGCAGTTGCTGTTGTCTACATGGACTTCAGTAAAATCTCTGACAAGGTCACTTATGGCAGTCTGGTACAAAAGGTGAAGTCACGTGTTATCAGGGTGAGCTGGCAAGATGGATACAGAACTAACATAGTCATCAGAGACGGGGTAGCAGTAGAAGGATGCTTTTCAGAATGGAAGGTTATGACTCGTGGTGTTCCACAGAGATCAGTGCTGGGACCTCTGCTGTTTGTGATCTACATAAATAATTTGGAGGAAAACCTAATTAGTAACTTGCGGATGATACAAAGATTGTTGGAGTTGCAGATAGTGAGGAGGATTGTCAGAGAATATACCAAGGTATCGATCAGTCAGAGGCATGAGCAAAAAAATGGCAAATGAAGTGTAATCTGGACAAATGTGAGGTGATGCACTTTGGAAGGTCAAGTATAGGTGGAAATTTTCAAAGGGAATGGTAGAGCTCTTGGGAGTATTTATGTGCAGGCCCACAGATCACTGAAGGTAGATATGGTAATAAAAGGCCTATGGTATGTTTGCCTTCATTGGAAGGGGCATTGACTATAAGGATAGACAAGTTATGCTGCAGCTTTATAGAACTTTAGTGAGGCCACAGTTGGAATATTGTGTACAGTTCTGGTCACCACACTACTAGGAGGATGTGGATGCTTTGGAGAGGATGCAGAAAAGGTTTATCAGGATGTTGCCTTGAATGGCGGATTTTAGCTAAGAAGAAACGGAACGCAGAAGGTTGAGGAAAGACCTGATAGAAGTTTATAGGATTGTGAATGGCATGGATAGAGTGGAAAGTATGAAGCCTTTTCCATGGTGGAAGGGCCAATTACTAGGGCCACGGGTTCAAGGTGCAGGGGTGGGGGGTAAGTTTAACTGCGATGTGCGAGCCACATTTTTCACACAAAGATTGGTGAGTGGCTGGAAGGTACTACCAGAGGAGCTGGTGGAAGTAGACACAATAGCAGCATTGAAGAAACATTTAGATGAATATATGACTAGGTAGGAATAGAGGGATACGGATCCTGTAAGTGAAGACAGTTTTAATGTGGAAGGACAAAATGTGTAGGTGCAGGCTTGGAGGGCAGAAGGGCCTGCTCCTGTGTTGTATTGTTCTTTGTTCTTCCCAGTTTTTCTATTTTGTTGAATTCCTTCATTTTAGTACTACCTGAGTCAATCGTTTCTCTGAGGCATTAACATCCTTCTTAAAACGTAGTGCCGATAACTTAATACAATATACCAGCTGGAGTTTAACTGATGTTTAATAACGGGTTTGACATATTGATTAAGATGCCAGTCACCGATAAGATTTTACATTTGAGCAAGGTCATTCAGTCATGTGACCCCGAGCATTGTCAAAGGAGACTTTACCAAATGTCCTGTAGCCAGTGAGAAGTTTCTTTATTCATTTATTCACAGGATGAAGGCATCGCTGGCCAGGCTGTTGAGGGATTTAAGGAGGGAATTGCTGATCTTAGGATCCAGGCAGTTGGAAGCAGGGTAACAAGGGAAGTGCATTAAAACCAGGGATGCTCAAGAGACCAGAATTGGAGAATCCAGAAGGTTGTGAGAGTGGATACAGTATTGGGTAAGAGGAGTTGGGGTGGAGTGTGTGGTTCTAATTAGTACTTCCCCAATCTCCATAAACCAAGCAGGTGGCATCAGTGTTCCCTTTGAGCGGATTAACGGAATCATTGCATGTCCCGACCTCCCACTAACATGGTTTCCATCTTCTCAAATGATTTGCACGTGGACTACACACTTCAAGAAGGCAGCACCCTCTCGAGAGCAACCAGGGACAGGCAATAAATGCTGGCCCAGCCAGTGATGCCCATGTCCAATGAAGTATCAGGAATGAATTAAACTCTGTCCTCCATCAGTCCCCACACTGAGGTCAACTCCCACAGTACAAACTGCTGACGCAACACTGAGTTCTGCTGCGCCTGGCCTTGAGTGTACAATAACTTAAAATTTAAAAACTGCATCAAATAACTTCAGGCTCTTTTCATGGCCACATTGTTTGTATAAAATGTCCCTCACCCTGAACAAACTCTTACACTACCTCTGAACAAAGAGCGATTGAGATCTCCCAAATGACTTGATTGTAATAACTGGTGTTCAGGAAGGGTAGGGGGTCTCTGGGACGGTTGTGTAGGGTGTGGGCAGAGGGATACAGGGCCAGGCTGAATTCCTTTTCTCCCTCAGTCAGTTCCCAGACTTTAAAAGTGACCTTGACGATAGTTTGTTGTTTGAAATGAAACAGTTTTTCCTTTTAGTATCAAACTGGGCTATTGTGTCAAGGATCAGTGAATCAGACCCAGTGCAGGATCACCAACCTCGGGTGTGTAAGTGTGCAGCAGTCAGTAACACTTGCTGATTTATTTCCAGGACTTGACAAGACAGGTAGGTGTTTGATCTCCTGTCAGCTCAGAACAAGAACTGGGAGAATTCTTCCACCATCGTGTCTGAATCTGCCCTGTTGCTTTGTTTATCTCGTGGGGTTTGCGCTTTGTCTCGGGCAGATGGGGTGGGGTGGGGGGGTGGGGTGGGGTGGGTGGGGTGTGGCGTGGCATTCAGAGTGGAACTGTCTGGGGAGATTACATCAGTCTTGGAGTTCTGCTGCTGGCTGGTATGTAGAGCAAACTTGTCTGTAATTAGTATGTAATTTAAGACAGTGTTAGGCTAAGTGAGCTAAAATCTCACACCAGAAATTCCATTGTTTTGCACCGTGGCCCCATTTTCTGAATAGCTGAAGGTTGCTGGTAGATTTTCAAATCTGGGGAAAGGGGCTGGGAATTGGGATTAAGCAGATTCAGGATGAACAGAGCAAAATTGGGATTAGGTGAAGTATGTTGGGAATGACATCGAATCGCTACGTTGTGGAAATGGGTCCTTTGGCCCAACAAGTTCATACTGACACCCAGACTTATCCCTGTACCCTATCCTTGTAACCCTGCATTTCCCATGGCCAATCCACTGAACTTTGAACTGTGGGAGGAAACCGGAGCACCCGAAAGAAACCCACTTAGACACAAGGAGAACATGCAGACTCCCCACAGACAGTCCCCTGAAGCTGGAATTGAACCCATGTCCCTTGCACGGTAGGCAGCAGTGTTAACCACTGAGCCACTGTGCTGCTCTGTAGAGCTAGTGGGGTCTATGTCCAACTTCCCCTTTGCAAGGATAGAAAAGACTTTCACTAACATTAATTCACTTTCCCAATATTTTCTGGTGCTATCTCCTCATAATCATTATGTTCAATTGTTGACTGAGGAACTGAAGGGAAAGTTGCAGCAGGTGGTGAAGAAGGCAAATGGTATGTTGGCCTTTATTGCAAAGTTTCGAATCCAGGAGCTGGGATGTGTTCTTACAGTTATACAGGGCCTTGGTGAGGCCACAACTAGAATACGGTGTGCAGTTTTGTTCTCCTTTTCTGGGGAAGGATGCCCTTGCTCTCGAGGGAGTGTACCAGGCTGATTCCAGGGATGGTGGGACTGGCATGTGAGAGATTGACTAGATTAGGATTGTTTTCACTGGAGTTCAGATGAATGAGGGGGAATCTCATAAAGACTTACAAAGGTCTAACAGGACAAGACAGGGTAGACGCAGTGAGGAAGTTCCCGATGATGGGTGTGTCCAATAACCAGGGGTCACAGTCTGAGCATTCAGGGTAGACCATTTAGGATGGAAATGAGGAGACATTTCTTCACCCAAAGATTGGTGCGCCTGTGGAACTCATTAGTACAGGAAGTGGTTGATGATAAAACATTCAATGTATTCCAGAGGTGGCTAGATATAGCTCTTGGGGTGAGTGGGATCAAAGGTTATGGGGAGAAAGCAGGTTTAGTCTACTGAGTTGGATGATCAGCCATGATCGTGATGAATGATGGAGGAGGCTCAAAGGGCCCAATGGTCTCCTCCTGCTCCTATAATTTATGTTTCTGTTGCCTCAATGAGAGTCTGTGTGTGTTGGGGGGTGGGGTGTACCCACTGAGAGTTTGTTTGTGTGGATAAGCTGTGGGTAAAGGGGAGGCTGTGGCAAGGAGGTAGAAGGCTGGTATGGGCATTGGAAACCTGCCAGAGAGTGGAGGGTAAATGGAAGTAAGACAGTGTGTGGATATGATGTGACTGTACTCTGTACTCTCAATGGTATTCTCTGTTTCAGGGTCTGGAGTTGAGGATAAACTGGAACCAGAGCTTCTCCAGAAACAGGAGGGTGACTGACTGAAAGGCAGAGGAATCATGGCCCAAAGAGCCGCTTCTGTTGCTAAGGCTCTGGCCTGTGTGGTGACCCTCCTGGTGTCAAAGAGCAGAGGTCAGCTGAAACAAAGCTCCCGATTTGGGAATAAACCCTTTGTGACTGTTTGGAATGCACCAACACAGGATTGTGTCCGTCACTCAGTCAATCTGGACCTCAGCATGTTTGACATAACATCATCTCCAAATGAAGGCTTTTATAACCAGAATTTAACCATCTTCTACAAAGAAAGGCTGGGTAAATACCCTTATTACCAGGGTCAGCAAGCAGTGAATGGTGGTGTCCCACAGAACAGTAGCCTCCTGGAACACCTGACCGCAATGGAGAGAGACATTGAGCGTTATATGAGATCACAGACCACCAATGGTCTAGCAGTGATCGACTGGGAGGAGTGGAGGCCTCTCTGGATTCGGAATTGGAAGGACAAGGAGATTTACCGGAATAATTCCCGGCGTCTGGTGTCTGAGAAACACCCGGACTGGCCTGAGATTCAAGTCAACAGACAGGCCCAGTTTGAGTTTGAACAATCAGCGCAGAGGTTCATGGTCGAGACTCTGCGGAAGGCAAGAAACTTCCGGCCACACAGTTTGTGGGGCTTCTATCTGTTCCCCGACTGCTACAATCATGACTATAAGAATAACATGGCCAATTACACGGGCCGCTGTCCAGACGTGGAGATATCCCGGAACGAGCTGCTGAGCTGGTTGTGGACCAACAGCACAGCAATCTTCCCCTCCATCTACCTGGACTCAATGCTACAGTCCAAGAGCAGTGCCATCAGGTTTGTCCGCTCCAGGATCAAGGAGGCTCTGCGAGTGTCTGAGCTGCACAGTGTCAACTTCTCACTACCTGTGTTTGTGTACTCACGGCCGACTTATAGTTACACCTTCAACCTGCTAACCCAGGTGAGAGCCACTTCCTATTCACCCTAATAATCACCTTCACAATTCCTTTTCTAAACACACAGTAAAGCTCCCTCAACACACTGCCCCATCAAACACTCCCAGGGCAGCGATTGCATGGGGGTAGATACAAAGTAAAGCTTCCTTCACCCAATCCCCATCAACATTCCCAGGACAGGGACAGCACAGGGTTAGACTCAAGTGGAAATGTGCCTCCATCTGGGCCTTGCTGGAGTGCTCACTACTGCTGGACTGTGGTATTGTCCATTTCCCTCTACTGTTTTCGGCATCTTACGTGGTTACAGAAATGACCACTTATGTAGAAATGCTTCCTGCCTGACTCAAACTTTAACATTCTACTCCTGGTTCAGATCTACCCCCTTCCCTCCCACCAACCCAGCTGAAGAAATAATTTTTCTGCATCTATCAAATCCTTTTATCATTTAAAATATTACAATCTGCCAAATGGGAGGTAGTGATGTCATAGTTACATTGCTGGCCTATCTGTTCAGCTGTCAAGGATAATGATGTTGTGTTAGAGGAAGGTCAGGCCTAATGAATTTGATTGAATATTTCGAGGAGGTGATCAGGTGTATTGATGAATTGAAGGCAGTTGATATAGTTTATCTGGATTTCAGCAAAGCTTTTGACAAGGTCTCACATAAACTTTTAAAGAACAGTACAGCACAGGAACAGACCCTGTTGTCCTCTAGACCTATGCCAACACATTTTGCCCTTCCATATTAAAACTGTCTTCACTTACAGGATCTGTATCCCTGTATTCCCCTCTTATTCATTTATTCATCCAGGTGCTTCTTGAATTCTGCTGTTGTGTCTGTTTCCACCACCACCTCTGGCAGCGTGTTCCAGACACTGGGAGATTGCTGTGAAACTTTCAGCCTTATCTTTTGCACGAATGTGCTGGACTCTTCCATCATTAACGATGGGGATATTTATGGAGTCTCCTCCTCCAGTAGGTCGTTTAATTGTCCTCCACCATACATGACTGGATGTGACAGGACTGAAGAGCTTAAATCTGATCCATTAGTTGTGGTATTACTCTTATGCTGTTTGCCATAAAAGTAATCCTGTTTGATGGCTTCACCAGGTTGACACCTCATCTTCAGTTATGCTTGGTGCTGCTCCTGTCATGCCCTCTTGAACTCTCCATTGAACCAGGGTCGATCATAGGCTTGATGGCAATGGTTGAGTGGGGCATATGCCAATCCATGAGGTTACAGATTGTGCTGGAATACAATTCTGCTGCTGTTGATGGCCCACAGCGCCTCATGGATGCCTAGTCTGGAGTTGCTTGATCTGTTTGAAGTCTGTCCCATTTAGCACAGTGATAGTGCCACACAACACAATGGAGGGTATTCTCAATGTGAAGGTGGGACTTTGTCTTCAAAAGAACCTTGCGGTGATCTCTCTCACTGTCACGGACAGATGCATCTGCAGCCGGCAGATTGTTGTGGATGAGGTCAGGTATGCGTTTCCGTCTTGTTGGTTCCCTCACCACCTGCCACAGACTCAGTCCAACAGCTATGTCCTTTAGGACCCGACCAGCTTGATCAGTAGTACTGCTGATGGTGGATATTGAAATCCTCCCAGAATACATTTTGTGCCCTTTCCATCCTCAGTGTTTCCCCCAATTGTTGTTCAACATGGAGGATACTGATTCATCAGCCCAGGGAGGACGGTACGTGGTAATCAGCAGGAGGTTTCCTTGTCTGTGTTTAACCTGAAACCATGAGACTTCATGGGGTCCAGAGTCAGCGTTGAGGACTCCTGGAGCAAATCCCTGCTGACTGTATTCCACTGTGCTGCTCCCTCTGCTGGGTCTGTCTTGCCATTGGGACAGGACTATCCAGGGATGGTGATGGTGGTGTCTGGGACTTTGTCTGTAAGGTATGATTCTTTGAGTATGACAGTGTCAGGCTGTTGTTTGACTCGTCTGTGAGACAGCTCTCCCAGATTTGGGAGGTAAAAACAATGACTGCAGATGCTGGAAACCAGATTCTGGATTAGTGGTGCTGGAAGAGCACAGCAGTTCAGGCAGCATCCAACGAGCAGCGAAATCGACGTTTCGGGCAAAAGCCCTTCATCAGGAATAAAGGCAGTGAGCCTGAAGCGTGGAGAGATAAGCTAAGCTCCTCTAGCTTGTCTCTCCACGCTTCAGGCTCACTGCCTTTATTCCTGATGAAGGGCTTTTGCCCGAAACGTCGATTTCGCTGCTCCTTGGATGCTGCCTGAACTGCTGTGCTCTTCCAGCACCACTAATCCAGAATCTGGTTTCCAGCATCTGCAGTCA
>NC_057727.1:59983924-60005037 GCF_004010195.1 Chiloscyllium plagiosum | reverse complement strand
CCTGACCTGCTGTGCTGTTCCAGCAATAAAGTTTCAACTTTGATCTCCAGCATCTGCAGACCTCACTTTCTCCGCAACAGAGAGTCAACCAGTTTGCTGTGGGTCTGGAATCACATGTAGGCCAAACCAGGTAAGGATGGCAGTTTCCTTCCCTAAAAGACATTAGTGACCCAGATGGGTTTTTCCAACAATCGACAATGACTTCCTGATTCTTAATTCCAGAGTTCTTTTATTGAATTCAAATTCCACCACCTGCCGTGGTGGGATCAAGGAACCCACCAAAATTGGACGAATACATGAAAAGGACGAGAACACGGGGATACAGATCCTGTAAGGATCATCACAATGAGAAACAATCTAACCACCACCCCTCGACATTCAACAGTGTTACTATCATTGAATCCCCCACAACAACATCTTGGGGAGTTATCATTGACCAGAAATTAAACTGGACTCATCTCATAAACACAGTGGCTACAAGAGGAGGTCAGAGGCTAGGAATACTGTGGCGATTAAATCGCCTCCTGACTCCTGATGTTCACCATCTACAAGGCACAAGTCTGGAGTGTGATGGAATACTCCTCACTTGCCTGGGCGGGTGCAGCTCCAACAATTCTCCAGAAACTTGACATCATCCAGGACAAAGCAGCCACTTGATTGGCACCGCATCCACATACATTCACTCCCTCCCCCACCGACGCTCAGTAGCAGCAGTGTGTACTATCTACAAGATGCACTGCAGAAACTCACCAAGAATTCTCAGGCAGCACCTTCCAAACCCACGACCGCTTTCATCTAGAAGGACAAGGGCAGCAGATAAATGTGAACACCATTACCTTCAAATACCCCTCCAAGCCACTCAGCATCCTGAATTGGAAATATATTGTCTTTCTTTCACTGTTGCTGGGTCAAGATCCTGGAATTCCCTCCTAATAGCATTGTGGGTCAACCCACATCACACGGACTGCAGCGGTTCAAAAAATCAGCTCACCACCATCTTCTCAAGGGCAGCTAGGGATGGGCAATAAATACTGGGCCCAGCCAGCGATGCTCATATCCCACAAATTATTTAAAAATTTAAAAAAAAAACTTTTCTGTACCCTCTCCAAAGCATCCACATCCTTCTGGTAGTGTGGTGACCAGAACTGTACACAATATTCCAAGTGTGGCCTAATTAAAGTTCTATAAACCTACAGTTTAACTTGCTTATCCTTTATACTCAATGCCCCTTCCAATGACTGTCCAATTGTCCCACCTATCCACTCCACCCTCTGATCCGACCTATCACCATCAGTCCCCACCTGCATCGACCTATCACCTTCCCAACAACCTGACCCCCACCCCCAGCACCACCCCACAACCCCTCCTATTTATCTCTCAGCAAACGCCCACCATCCAAAATTCCTTAGGAAGGACATATACCTGAAACGTCGATTCTCCTGCTCCTCAGATGCTGCCTAACCTGCTGTGCTTTTCCAGCACCACACTTTTCGACCCTTCCAATGAAGGCAAGCATGCCATAGACATTTATTACTATAACTACCTGCACTGTCACCTTCTGTGGACCTGCACACCCAGATCCCTCTGCATATCAATATTCCTCAGGGTTCTGCCATTCACTGTATAATTTCCACCTGTACTTGATCTTCCAAAATGCATCACCTCACATTTGTCTGAATTAAATTCCATCTGCCATTATTCTGCCCATGCCTCCAATTGATCTATATCCTGCTGTATCCTCTGACAATCCTCCCCATTATCTGCCAAACCTCCAAACTCTGCCAATCTTTGTATTGTCTGCAAACTTACTAATTAGACAATCATTTATGTAGATCATGAACAGCAGAGGTCCCAGCACTGGTCCCTGTGTAACACCAATTGTCACAAACCTCCATTTCAAAATGTATCCTTCTACCACTTCTCTTGGTCTCCAATGACTAAGCCAGTTCTCTATCCATCTTACCAGCTAAACTCCATTCCATATGAGATAAGTGAGTACATGGGATCCAGAATAATGTGACAAGGTGGATCCAAAATTGGCTTCATAGCAGGAGACAGAGGGTGGTGCGAGAATGTGGTGTGTGGAACCTGGTGTGCAGTGGTGTACCACAGGGATCAGTGATGGGTCCCTCGTTGTTTGTAATATTCTTAAAGGATATCAATGAGAATTGGTGGAGGAAGATAAATAACTTTGGATGACACAAAAATTGGCCAGGTAGTTGATAGTGAGGAGGAAGCTGTTAGGTTACAGGAGAATATAAATGGATTGGTCAGATCAGTGACAAGTGGAATTTCACCCTGGTAAATGTGAGGTGATGCACTTTGGAAGAAGGAACAGGACAAGGGAGCACTCAATGGCAGGACACTAGAAAGCTTAGAGGAACAGCGGAATCTTGGAGAGCTTATCCACAGGTCACTGAAGGTTCCAGGACAGGTTAATAGGATAGTTAAGAAGGACTATGGGACACCTACCTTTATCAGTCATTGCTTTGATTATAAAGCAGAGAGGTTATGTTGGAGCTGATACCACAATGTAAGCCACGCTGTCTGTCCTTCCCCTTCAGAGCCGTTAGTAACATCCTTGACCCTAGCCCCACATAGACAATACCCCATCGTAGAGTCGTGTCTGAGGCTGCATAATCACCCGTCTGTACTCCCCTTTATTGAGTCTCCTACCACTATTGTTGTCCCTCTCTTTCTGCTCCCCACCTTCTGCAGCTGGGCTGTGACTGCACTCCCCAGAAAAATTGTCACTTTCACTGTTTCCTAACGAAGAGAAACTGTGAACAGTTTTGAACATATTTTTCAAGATGGCGGCAGTGGTGGAGTTGGCATCATCCAGGCTTTCTCTCGTTCTTTTATTTGCTGTTTTCTCTTCTTCTTTTCTTAGTTTGTTTTTAGTTTTTGCTTCTATTTACCTTCTAAAGACAGCTGTTTTGATAGGAACGCAGCTTTGATGTGACCTGGAGCGGTGGTGGCTACAGAGTCAGCTGCATTGTAACCCAGAGAAACTTCTCTCGGGTGCACCGCACTCTGGAGATTTCCTGCCTCTCTTATTCTGACTGCCCTTCTTTAAAGGCAGGGTGACCACGTTTAAAAATGTGCTGTCCACATAACACCCAGCCTCAAGGATGCATTGCTCTTTGTCCAGCTGACATTGACGCTGTGAATCCCTCTCTCAGGCTGATCAGATTGAGTACACCTCCTACAGATGTGGCCATTCAGAGTGCCTGGAGCAATGAAGATTTCCCACATGTTAGTCATGCACCACATGGGACTGAGCTCCCTGCCTTGCCATCACTTAGACTTAAACTTACTACTCGAACATTGACTTTACTCTCCTTCCCTCTGCCTACTTTGATTTACTTATAGTATTTCATTGTAATGTTTTGACTTTTACTTGTCTCTAGTGCATAACAATAGACTTTTCTAATTTATGGAAATTTACAGATAGTCTCTAACAGCTGTTTCTTACCAGCCAATGAAATTATAGATTTTGTGTAATGTCACACTTTTTAAACATGAACCGACTGCTCATCCCACCCCATCTCACTCACTGCGACGCTCACTGATTAGATTAGATTCCCTACAGTGTGGAAACAGGCCCTTTGGCCCAACAAGTCCACACTGACCCTCCGAAGAGTAACCCACCCAGACCCATTCCCCGACCCTACATTTATCCCTGACTAATGCACCTAACACTATGGGCAATTTTTCATGGCCAATTCACCTAGCCTGCAAATCTTTGGACTGTGGGAGGAAACTGGAGCACCCAGAGGAAACCCACGCAGACACAGAGAATGTGCAAACTCCACACAGACAGTCGCCTGAGGCAGGAATCGAACCTGGGTCCCTGGCGCTGTGAGGTAGCAGTGCTTACCACTGAGCCACCGTGCCGCCCCAACTGCGCTCACTGCGACGCTGTCTGCTGTCAGGTATTTGTCTTTTGGCACAGTCTGGGTCTGAGCCAGTTCCTGAATAGGTCACTGGTGAAAAGGGGTTCAGGTGATTCTTGGGAACTGATAGTGAGTGCGCAGGCTGATGCCTACACAGTCCAATAGTTTGCCAACATTTTTTAGGTTTGAACATAAAAATGGTAGGCTGGAGAACAGTCAGTGTGTAAGGAGACAATTTCCAAATTGGATCTGTGCTAGTTTGGTAACTTCAGTTCTGGTGTTCTCTTTTACACAGCAGGATCTGCTGACAACCATTGGAGAGACAGCAGCCCTGGGAGCAGCTGGAATCATTTTTTGGGGTGATGCAGATTACAGTAACAGTGAGGTGAGGATTAACCCTTTGTCATCCCTGCTAAGCTGCTCAGTTGCTTTATAATTTTTGCTTCATGACCATCTTCCCCTTTAATGCACTGAGTGACTCCTCTGTTCTGCCTCCCTGGGTTACTGGACCCTTCCAGGTCCAACCAAGACAGAGCTGCTGAATGATCTCGGTCAAGGGGAGGTTGTCACTGGGCTAATGGTTTCAGCCAGGATCCCACCTAGTGTTCATTGTCCCTGGGGCAGTCATTGTACAGAGACTTGCAGGACATGGCACTGGCTCCATTGAATCCGCTGCTCTCTCTCCTCCTCCTCCTCCCATTCCCCCCATTTTCTATTTCAAATTTTCTGAGTTGCCTCAAAGCAGGATATATCTTTGGTTTGATGATGGTCAGGTTCTGGAGTAGGTTTGACTCTTGTTCCCCTTTTGTTCTCTAGAGTCGCTGTAAGGTGTTAAGGAGGTACCTGGAAGGACATTTTGGTCGATACATCCTGAACGTGACAATGGCTGCACAGTACTGCAGCCAGACGTTATGCCATGGCCAGGGTCGGTGTGAGCGCAGGGACAGTCAATCTAATGCTTACCTTCACCTCAATGCAAACAGCTTCCAGATCCTGGAGCAGAATGTGACTGAAGGACCCAAGCTGCTGCTCACTGGATCCTTGCGATCTGATGACATCAGGCAGTTCCAGGAGAATTTCCAGTGCCGCTGTTATCGGGGTTGGACAGGTCAAAGCTGCAGCACTGAGACCAGCGGCTGCCAGCTCCCTCTGTCTTCTGCTCTGAATCTCATCATAACAGTGCTGCTCTCTTTGACGATCTAACACTTCCTCTTTTCAAGCCAGGATTGATGTTTCTGAGAAGGGAATTTGTTACAGTCAAAGCATTTCTGCCAATCATACGATCCAAAGCTCCTGAACCTTTCTAGATGGGAACATTATTTTTTAAGATATTGAATTGTATAAAGAGACATTGTTTGTTTGCTGGTGAACAATTTCTGATATTTCTCCTGATATTTATTGGAAAAGCAGCTGTGGTAGGTGTCGGGAGTGGGAGCGGTGTGGAGGGGGCGGTGTCCAGAGTGGGGGCAGTGTGGGAGTACTGAGGGGGCAGCATGGGGGGAGTGAGGGGAGTGATGTGGGGGATCGAGAGGGCAGTGTGGGTGGAGCGAGGGAGTGGTGATATTTTTGGCTTGGGGTGAGCTGTATTCTGTAAACGTTCCTGTTGCTGAATGTGTCAGATTCATTGCTGCTTCTCACTGAGGGTAAAATACAAAACCAAAGACAAGTTTTCTGTCAGTTAATTGGGACACAATCTTCCAGAAACCATGCGCGTCAGTGTTAATAATATTATGTTGTTGTCAGTAAAACACTGTGGATCAGGATCAAAGTTGTACAGGTGTATTTTTTTAAAAGGACCAGTTTCTGTTCGGTGGCTTTAAAGAGATGCTGCAGATCCCATGTGAATATCTTCCCATCAGCCCAGGTTCCAGGTGGAGCTCAGTCTCTGAGTCAGGAGGGTATGATTAGGCTGAGGGGAGTGGCTGGTGGAGGCAGGAAGGGATGAGGGAGCATGAGGAGCAAGTGAAGGGGGAGCTAGGTCAGGGATGGTGGAGGGAGGATTGAAGGGCTGAGGAAAAAGTGAGGGGTGAGCACTGAGGGGGGAAGTGAGGGACCAACTTTAATTTGATGGAATTTCATCACATGACTGCATAATGTTGTTTCTTCGGTGGTCATCGATCCTTTTCTTTCAACAAATAGTGGTATTGGAGTGTGGGGGAATTTTTATTTCCATGGAAGAACTGAGAGGGTGGGAGACAGTGGAAAGAATGATATGAGTACAGAACATGACAGAGGGGGAGAGAGTGAGTGGTGGAGGGTGGGGGAGAGAGAATGACGGAGAGTGCGGGTGGGGGGAGAGTAAGGGGTAAGAGAGAGTGTGTGACAGAGAGGGAAAGAGTTGTGTTTATAAAATGATCCCAGGAATGAAAGGGTTTGTCATATGAGGAGCAGTTGAGGACTCTGCGTTTGAACTCAGAGTTTAGGGGTCTGATTGAGACTTGCAGAATACAGAGAGATCCTGATACAGTGAAAGTGAAGAAGATGGTTCCACTAGTAGGAGAGACCAGGACCTGAGGGCACAGCCTCAGAGCAAGGGGATGACCCTTTAGAACTGAGATGGGGAGGAAATTCTTCAGCCAGAGGGTGGTGACTCTGTGGAACTCATTGTTGCAGGGGTTGTGGAGGCCAAGTCATTGAATGTATTTAAGACAGAGATAGACAGATTCTTGATTTAGTAAAGGGATCAAGGGTCATGGGGAGAAGGGCAGAAGAATGGAGTTGAGAAACACATTAACCATGATCAAATGATGGACCAAACTCTATGGGTTGAATGGCCTAATTCTGCTCTTGAGTCTTATGAAACAGTGATGGAGGTAGGGTAGAGAGAATAGAATAGAATAACTTTTATTGTCACAAATACTCAATGAGTACATGTACAGTGAAACATTATACATCGCCAATTACAAATATACCCAGTCACACCTTTTAGTTGCAAGATTTTGGGCAACAGAGAAATAAAATCTCCAGCGTTGCAGAAATAAAAGTTCAGTACAACAGACCACGCTGGACCCTGGTTCCAGTCCACGCCGGTCAAATGCCATTTCCAGAAGGATGCTGCTGGAGGTCGGGAGTCACAGGCCTGAGAGAAGAAGAAGAAAACAAAAGAGGAAGGAAAAGAGAAGACGAAGAACAAGCAGAGTCAACGAGCTCTGGCTGGTGTGTCCTACTCCACTGCCATCCTGTCTGGGCAGGAGCAGGGGGGAGGGAAACAGATTGGGGTGACAAGGGAAAGGGAGAGAGAGAATGGGGTGTCAAGGAGGCAGTGACATGGGGAGAGGGGAGGTGTGTGATGGAGGAGGCGGCGTATAGAGTGGACTGGAGACCCTGCTGAATTGGATGAGCACTAGCCAGGCCGAGAGATTGCAGATGCAATGTCTTGGCATCAGACTGGGCAGGAGTCAGCAAGCAGAGGTAATGAGGCCTAGATGTGGGGTGAGGGAGGTCAGGGCGATTTACCAGAATGGTTCAGGGATAAGGAGGTTTGATTACAAGGCTAGTTAACTAACCAGGAGTAACAACCCTGTGAGCAAAGGAGGTTGAGGGGAGCTTTTTCACAGCAAGATGTAAAGACTGGGAACATCCTGATCAAGGAGGTGGAGGAAATTAAGATGGTAAAAGGTCTCAAAAGGAAATTGGACACGGGAGGGGCAGACAGCTGTGAGGGGTAAGCGAGGAGTGACTAGATTTCTCTCTCCAAGTGGCATAGACTCATTGGGAGGAATGGCATCCGTATCATAAATGGCTATTTTTTTCATTTATGGACCAGCATTTTTTGCCTATTACTAACTGTCCACAGAGCAGTGAAGAGTCAATCACTTTGTATTATGGGTCTGGAGTTACACGTAGGCCGGGCTGGGTTACACTCTGTAAAGGCATTTATGAAGTAAATGGGTTTTCACAACAATCAACATTGGTCTGGTGGTCATAATCACTGTGAGTAGCAAAATTTTATTAAATGAATGTAAATTCAGACAGTGACAGTAATGAGCTGTGTCCCCAGAACTTTAGTCTGATGCCTTGTGTTAGAAAGTGGAGGTTAACCACCACCGCCACCCTGCGCTGATAACTAAAACCAAAACATCCAGAGAGGCACACTTCACCTCATAGTGTGTTAAAAGAAGTGTGAACGATGGTATAACCTACTTCTCACTCCCCAGTCTGTTATAAAGGAGAGTTTAAATGAAATTAAATTCTTTCACTCACTCTATAATCAATAAGTAACAATTTATTTATCTAACTCCTACAGTGACCAACTTACAGAACCACTAACACACTGAACAATTCCCCTCTAACGACTAACTATTCTCAAATTAAACAAAATCCTAATGGTTTGTTGTTTCAATAAATACAATTCCCAGTTATATAAACAAAACAATAGAACTTAGTTTCTCAAAATTACAGCTAGGATACGTCTTCTGGATTGCTCCCCGCCCTCTCTGCTGATCTTCTTTTAGGGACATCTTTCTCCTTCGAATTCTTGAGTCAGGAACACCTCTCTGCAACATTGATTTGGAGAAGGAGCGTCGCTCCGAAAGCCAGTGCTTCCAATTAAGCCTGTTGGACTATAACCTGGTGTTGTGTGATTTTTAACTCTCTGCATCAAATTCTTGTGTCAGTTCTTCTGTGAGAGGTATCCTCTCTGTGAATTCTGCTGTCTGGAATATTAGCTAAGAATGCAGTGGTACCTTTATTAATGAGATGGTACTTTCTCTAAGAGCTGCAAGTTGTTATCTCTTCAGACAGCAGTTGGCTCTCTGATTTTCCAACTGCCCTCAACTTTTATATCCTTAATAACCTATTAATTTGTATACAATTGGATTGGTTCTAGATAGTCAAAACCATCAGATTTAAACTTAATTGGCTTTTAATATCTAAGGGCTTGATTTAAATTGATTGGCTAAATTTAAAAGACTTGCTACCTTGGTGAAAATGCTGCTTGTCTGTTCAATACAAAATGTTTTAATTTGGGTGCTCTCTGTCCACGTGCACTTTAAACTGCTACTCAGACAATTTTACACACACCAACTTCGCAACACTAGGTTACTAGTTCAGTGACATCACGAGTACACCAACACCCTCTTGACGTTGAAACTTTTCAATTTCTCCACTCTGTGAATGCTTTTCCACCAGGTGCCCGTTCCCTGAGGAGATTCAAAGATGCAATGGGATATTTGGAATGATGGGATCTGGAGACTGACCACAAAGTGGAGCTGATGTTGAATTTTGAGCACATTCTTACTGAAGGCACAATCCCACTTCTATTCCTAACACCTCTATCATTTATTGGGGGGTCCCGTTAAAAGAATCTTTGTGCAAATACTTTACACTCATCATTTTTCTGAACTTCAGAAATGGTCTCCATAAACTTCTAATCAGGTTAGATTCCAGTGAGAAATGTGGTAGTTCTTGTTTGGGAATAATCTATAATTAAATTAGATTCCAGCTCCCAGTTGTGAAAGTCCTATCCCTTAAGGGAATGTTCTAGAATATTCAATTAAACTATGGGGTGAAGACTGCAGCAAAATACAACTGGGAGTGGGATCCAGTGTTAATTGTTGGGGTGAGGTGGAGTGGGGGGTGCCACTTGAAGCACAGAAGAAAAACAAAGTCCATGAGATGGGGTAGAGACAAATGGCAACAGATTTGAGAAATAAGAGAGTTGTCTGAAGGTGATGTCCACTGGCTATCACAAGATTCAACAGCATGTGCGTAAAAATATGAAGCATAATGGATCTGGTGGGGAATATTAGGTACAAAATAGCACATGGAATTATGATCTTTGAACAATGACAGTGAGCTGTCTGAACACAGGGGAATGGGAACTTTGTGATGCCTTCTGAAATGTAAGTAAGAGAAAGAAGGAAAGAAAGACAGGAGAGTAATACATATCAAAGAATCTGTTAGAAGGCGGGGAAGGGATAAGGAGACTGCAGATTCAGGAACAGAATCTATTGGCACAACAAAACCAGAAGAACTGCAAATGCTGGAATTCAGAAACAAAAAAAATCAGAAACTGCTGGAGAAACCTCGTAGGTCTGGCAGCATCTGTGAAGAGAGAAAGTTAATGTTTTGGGTCAAGTGACTCTTCTTCAGGACAGAAGCTGGCAGATCTGCTGAATTTTTGTTAATGAATCTATCGGGCTAGAATTAACATAAGAATATAAAGAGTAGCCCATCAGACCGGCTCCACCCTTTGATACAATACTGGCTGAGCCTGAGTTTCACCTCCACTCTCTCATTCACACACCTAATCCCTCGAGAAACCCTAACTCAGGCTTAAATATATTCACTGGGATGGAGAATTCTAATGATTCACAATCTCCTGAGCAGAAAATGTACAGCACAAGAACAGGCCCTTTGGCCCTCCAAGCCTGAGCCGATCCAAATCCACTGTCTAAACCTGTCGGTCAATTCCTAAGCATCTGTGTCCCTCAGCTCCCCATCCAACTCATGCATCTGTCCAGACGCATCTTAAGCGAATCTACCATGCCACAGGGATCAGTGCTGGGGCCACTGTTCTTTGTAATATACATAAATTATCTGGAAGTGAGCACTGTTGGTATGATCAGCAAGTTTGCAGATGACATGAAGATTGGTGGAGTAGCAGAAAGCATAAGGGACTGTCAGAGAATACAGGAGAATATAGATAGACTGGAGAGTTGGGTGGAAAAGTAGCAGATGGATTTCAATCCAGACAAATGTGAGGTGATGTATTTAGGCAAGTTTAATTCTAGAGCGAATTATACAATGAACGGAAGAGCCTTGGGAAAAGTTGATGGGCAGAGGGACCTGGGAGTGCAGGTCCATTGTACCCTGAAGGTTGCTGCACAGGTAGACAGAGTGGTCAAGAAGGCACATAGCATGTTTGCCTTCATTGGGTGGGGTATTGAGTATAAGAGCTGGCAGGTCATGTTAAAATTGTACAAGACATTGGTTCAGCCTCATTTAGAATACTATGTATAATTCTGGTCACCACATTACCAAAAGGATGTGGATGCTTTGGAGAGATGCAGAGAAGGTTTACGAGGATGTTGCCTGGTATGGAAGGTGCTAGCTATGAAGACAGGTTGAGTAGGTTAGGTTTGTTTTCATTAGAAAAAAGGAGATTGAGGGGAGACCTGATTGAGGTCTACAAAATCATGAAGGGTAAATAGAGACAAGCTTTTTCCCAGGATGAAAGATTCAATAACGAGAGGTCACACTTTCAAGGTGAGAGGTGGAAAGTTTAAGGGCGGGTATATGCGGCAAGTACTTCACACAGAGGGTGGTGGGTGTCTGGAACACGTGGCCAGCAGAGGTGGTAGAGGCAGGCACAGTAGATTCATTTAAGATGTGTCTGGACAGATGCATGAGTAGGTGGGGAGCAGAGGGATACAGATGCTTGGGAATTCACTGACAGATTTAGACAGTACATTTGGATTGGATCAGGCTTGGAGGGCTGAAGGGCCTGTTCCTGGGCTGTACATTTTCTTTGTTCTATGTTCAGACATTGCTCCTCGTCTCAGTCCAAAAGCATCAGTCGCTCGTCTGGAGACTCTGTATCTCCAAGTTCCAGATTACCTGGTAAAAAGGCCTGAACCGTTTCCGTTCACCAACATCCTCCTCTACCTGGCTGAGCTCATCCTCACCCTGAACAACTTCTCTTTTAGCTCCTTTCACTTTCTATAGTTCAGATGGGTTATTCCTTTCCCTTTGTGGGGTACGTGTAACATTCCTGGTTCCAGTCCAATTCTGGCCCAACCCACGGATATATCCTGCTTCCTTATCAGGAATTGGAAATGTTAATTAATTTTGCTTCAAATTTCTACCCTGCTCTCACCTTCACCTGGTCTATCTCTGAGTCCTCCCTTCCCCTCTTCAACATCTCTGTGTCCATTTCTGGGGATAGGTGGACCACCAACTCCCACAGCTAACTTGACAATCTATCCTCACAGTCTAGATTAGTGTGGTGCTGGAAAAGCACAGCAGGTCAGGCAGCATCCATGCAGCAGGAAAATCAACATTTTCGGCAAAAGCCCTTCATCTATCCTCACACCCTACTTCCTGTTGTTATGAAGGTGTTTTATCTTAGCCTGCTGGACACACTTTCCTCATTCCTGAAGAAGGGCTCATGCCCGAAACATCGATTCTCCTGCTCCTTGGATGCTGCCTGACCTGCTGCGCTTTTCCAGCAACACATTTTCAGTTATGAAGGTGTAGATGTGTACAGTACCTTTAAGAGAGAGAGGAAACTAGCAAGGCTTGAAAGCAGTCAGTGTGCTGAACAATTTAAACATGTAACATTTGACACAAATAGCTGGTTCTGTGTTGCCATGATACAAACACAAATTCAAATTTGGCCAATCAGTTTAAATTATTCCCCAGAGGTCAAAGTCCAATCGAATTTGAATTTTTCTGTTTGGGATGACATCAAACCAATGAAATTATCCGATGTTTTTGGGGTATAAAACCAGACATTTTGAACAGTCAGAGGGAGAACAGCAAAAAGCTATCAAGCAACAACAGCCATCAAAATAGCTCTCTGAAAGGTACCTGTCCCTAAGAAATTTGTGCAGCAGAAGACCGAAGCTGACCTAGAGAAATCTACAGAGAAAGTTCGACATCTGATGATGACAACTAGGTTTGAAATTGATTTGCTGTAAAATTTAAGAAGGGATTTATCAGACCAGTATTGTAGAGCGGGAGGTAAAAGATAGGTTTAACAGAAAGGAGTTGTAAATGGTTGTTTAATGTTCTCTTTTGGACTAAAAGAATAAAATTGTTAATTGTTACTTTAAATAGTGAGATCTGGGATGGTTACTTCTCGAAATTTAACAGATTAAGGCACGAGTTAGCTTCTCTGTGTGTCGGGTTTAAATTAGCAGACGGGTTTACTCCGTGTCGTAAGAGTTTGGGGGTTTGTCGCAAGGAATAGAACAGTTTGGGTCTCAGATTCATGATTTGAACAGGTTTAGACAGATCCAGTCTGAGATTTGGACAGATTTGAATAGATTTGGGGTACGAGAAAAGCCCAGTAGATTTAAACACTTACCGGTTAGTGTCCAAGATCTTTAAATAAAACATAGGTGAGACAATTTGTTTAGTTTTGGTTACATGTGGTTGGTTAAATTAAAAGTGAGAGAAATGGCTCTTAAAATTAGTAAAGAGGTTCTGGGGTTTGAAAATGATTCCCAAATTTGCCAAGAAAATTTAGAAAGAAATGACCCTACTCTTAAAATTAGCAAAGAGGCTAGAATTGGGTTAAACCAAGGACAAACATAAAGCTGAAATTGTAAGGGAATTACTCAAACATTTAGATGTGTCAGAGAAACAGACAAGTGCAGTAGAGTTAGAAAAACTTAAATTACAATTGAAGAAAATGGAGTTAGAAGATGAACAATGGGAGAGAGAAGAGAAAGAGGAAAAAGAGGGAGAGAAAAAAAGGAGAGAGAAAGAGAAGACAGAGAAAAAAGAGAGAGAGGGTTCTTAACTGAGCAAAAAGAGAGAGATTTGAACTTGAGAAATTGCGACTTAGTCATCAAAGTCAAGTTAAGAGGATGGAGATTAAAAGAGAAGGTAGCGATATATACAAATATCAAAACTCTGCCACATTTTGATAAGAAAGATGTTGAAGCCTTCTTTATTTCATTTGAAAATTTGACTAGGCAGATGCAGTGGTCCGAAGATTTATGGATAATGCTAGTTCAGACTAAACTGGTAGGCAGAGCTAGTGGGTATTTGCCGTACTGTCAGATGAGGTGCCAAGAGATTATGAAGAGGTTAAACAGGCTATTTTAATAGACAGCAGTTCAGAAACACAAAGAAGGAACCAGGTCAGACTTATGTTGAGTTTGAAAGAATTATACATAGTCATTTTGATAGATGAGTGTGGGCCTTAAAAATGGATAAGACCTATGAGGCTCTACGAGAGATTATTCTGCTGGAGGAGTTTAAAAACTCACTTCCAGAGATGGTAAGAATTCACATGGATAAACGTAAAGTTCAGGAAGTGAGAAGGGCAGCAGAGTTAGCAGATGAATACATGTTGGTGTATAAGACAAGCTTCCTGTGGTTCTGTTCGCCGAGCTGGAAGTTTTTGTTGCAAACGTTTCGTCCCCTGGCTAGGCGACATCATCAGTGCTTGGGAGCCTCCTGCGAAGCGCTTCTTTGATGTTTCCTCCGGTGTTTATAGTGGTCTGTCCCTGCCGCTTCCGGTTGTCAGTTTCAGCTGTCCGCTGTAGTGGTTGGTATATTGGGTCCAGGTCGATGTGTTTGTTGATGGAGTTCCCTTACTGTACTGACTTTAATGGTAAAGTTTGCTTGGGCCACAGAGAGAAGTAGCTTTATATGACAGTGTTTCAGTGCCCAAGTGCAGCACTGCACCACTTTAAAACAACCTGATATGAAAAAAAGGAAGATCAGCAATTCTACACTATTTTAATGAGAAAATCAGTTAATCCACGTAGTCCATTCAATGTATTATATCAGGGAACAGACATTAATTTCAGACAGACTAGAATGTATAACAAATGATGTGCAGACTGGTGTTGATACATCCAGACCTCCGACTGTTCTCAGTAGGTAGCATATGGAATAACAGTATTTTTTAAATCAGTGAGTACATGTGTTAACTGTGTAAAATCCTGAAAACACTAAAACTTTAATTGGGCTTCACTTTGTATTGAAATATAAACCATAGCCGAATTAATTAGGTTTGGATAGTAGTGTGACAAAATCATTAATATGGCAGGGAATGTTACTGACAGGTATAAAGTCCACGTGACAAACTGTATTGTACCACCACCGCATTTTCCAAGTTTCCCACTGTGCAAGCCAAGGTATAACAAAACAAAGCTCAGTATTGATTCTAATAGCATAAGTTCTATTGTAATGAAATATTGGTAGCTGGCCTTTTTATTTTGTATGACTACATGACTCACTCATGATTTGTTGTGGTTCTGTTCGCCGAGCTGGGAGTTTTTGTTGCAAATGTTTCGTCCCCTGGCTAGGCGACATCATCGGTGCTTGGGAGCCTCCTGCGAAGCGGCAGGGACAGACCACTATAAACACCTGAGGAAACATCAAAGAAGCGCTTCGCAGGAGGCTCCCAAGCACTGATGATGTCGCCTAGCCAGGGGACGAAACGTTTGCAACAAAAACTTCCAGCTCAGCGAACAGAACCACAGCAACGAGCACCCGAGCTACAAATCTTCTCACAAACTTTGAAGACAAGCTTCCGGCCAGAATTTCGTCCTGTGAGGGATAGAAGTTGGGAGAAGGGGAGATCCTACACTATAAAACAAAGAGTAGAGAACACTGGTAAGTATTCATCACAGGTTAAAGAAAAAGAGTGAAAAGGTAGTGAAAGGTGTTTTCACTGTAATGGGACACAGAAAATTACACGGTTGTTTCAGATAGATAGAAATTTAGCGCTCCCCTATGTAAAATCAGGTTGGAGTGCCAACTCAAGACGGGGAAATAACAGTGGGAGTGATTGACAGAGTGTCAGTTCCAGCAATCCAGTTTGTTCTTGGGAATGATTTAGTAGGATCCAAGATGGGAGTGACACCCCTTGTTGTGGAGAAGCCCAAGGAAGACCAAGAAACCGAGGAGTTAAAACAGAAATATTCTGGTATTTTCCCAGATTGTGTAGTAACAAGATTCCACTATCGTAAGTCACAGCACAAAGTGGAAATTAAAGAGAAAGATGAAGGAGTTGAGATTCAGTTAGCGGACATCTTGTTTAATGTAATAGTGCAGGAAAAACCTGAACAGGCAGAGGGTCAGACAGAAGTGTTTACTCCTGAAAGGCTAAGAGACTTGCAATAGCAAGACAAAACAATAAAAGATATATATGTGGATGTACTCTGAAAAGGAGGCAGAGAATATTCCTGAGGGTTAATTTCTGAAAGATAAAATCCTAAGACGAAAATGGAGACCACGATAGGTTAGTGCAGAGGAGAAATGGGCTGAAGTGCACTAGTTTGCGTTGCCAGTAGTATACAGACAGGAAGTGTTACAGATAGCACATGAACTACCTGTAGGAGGTCATTTAGGGGTATGAAAGACTCAGGCTAAGGTACAAAAAGATTTTTATAGCCTGGAATGCACAAGGAGGTGGTTACCTTTTGCTGTACGTGTCATACATGCCAATTGGTAGGTAAGCCACAGGGGGTAATAAAACCAGCACCCTTGTTGCCAATTCCCACATTTGAAGGACCTTTCACATGGGTTATAACTGATTGTGTAAGTCCCCTCCCGAGAACTAAACATGGGAACTAGTACTTGTTAACCATAATGAATGTGTCTACCAGATTTCTGGAGGCAATTCCATTATGGAGTATTAAGGAAAAAAGGCTGGTAGAGGTGGTATCCCATTTGTATTTTTTGCTGTTAGGGATGCCCCAAATGAATCTACTCCGTTTATTCCCTTCGAGTTAATATTCAGACATGAAATGAGAGGCCCTTTGAAATTAATTAAAGAAAAAGTCACAGGACTGAAGTCAGAGATCTCACACTTAGATTGAGGATCTAAAATTTGAATTTCGGTTATTGTCAGAAGCAACAAGTATATGTAGGTTTTTGCTAACCACAAAATGGTTTTTCAATTTAAAATAATACAACAAAATGGCTGAGAATAATGATTGAACTCTGTGAACTTGTACTGCTGTTTTGCAGAATTAAGCTAAAATCCAAAGAGGATGTTGGATTTTCATAAAATGAAAACTGACACATTAATTGACCATTTGAACTAACCTTGAACTGCTACCATAGCACGATGATTTACATAATTAAGATTTCTTTCCAGGGAATATCATTGGATTAGCCTGTTGTCAATCATGTTGATGGGACTTTTCTTGTAATTAAGGACTCTTTCTGAGGAAATATCATTGTATTAACCTGTTGTAAATCACGTCACCTTATAATATGTGATTGGTATTTTCCTGTAATTAAGGCTGTACTGTCTCTTAAAAAATATATAAATAATGTGTAATTTTATAATGTAATTGCGCAACTTCACCATGGAACACAGAAGCTTTAACCTCTGTGTTGCTGGACAGAATTGCATCAAGGTGCCTTAATTTAATAAACTAATGACCCTTGCTTTGTACAGACCGCATTCTGTTGATTCTTTTGACCGATTTCAAACCAAGAAGCCTCTCTTGAGGGGTTCAGATCTTCAAGATTATGTATCGGAGGTGAGGGAGACATTAAATTGAGTAGGCGAGTTAGCTAAACAGCACCTAAAGAGGGCACAGTATAGAATGAAGCGGGTGTCAGATAAAAGCTCTGAGACTTGAACGTTTTTCCGAGGGGATGACGTGTTAGTACTGTTCCCAGTGATAGGAGATCCCTTCAAAGGCAGGTTTAGTGGTCCCTATCAAATTGAGAAAAAATTGAGTCAGGTGAACTATCTGGTACAGATGCCAGATCGAAGAAAAAGGTATCGGGTATGTCATGTGAACATGATGAAACCGTTTTATACTAGAGAGAAAGAACTGGAGAAACAGGTGATAGTTACTGTCCCGCAGAGTGAGGAATCAAATCCAGATGATATGAATTTTGATGTGCCTCAAAATATGTTAAAAACTGAAGAAATCCTTGAGGAGTGGGATAGGTTAGTAAACTATCTGTGTCAGGAGCACAGAATGCAGTTGAAAGGTTTGTTACTGCAGTATAAGGACATATATAAGAATCAGATGGGGAGGACTAATGCTGTTGTGCATGAAGTAGACAGAGGGAATGCTGTTCTGATAAAACAATACTCCTATCAGCTAAATCCTCTGAAAGCCAGACAGGTCCAGAAGGAGGTAGAGGCCATGCTCGATGAGGATATCATCAAACTGAGTCAGAGCGAGTGGAGTTCGCTGATCGTCTTAGTTCCCAAACTGGATGGGACTCAATGATTTTGTGTGGATTATTGGAAGGTCAATGCCATTACAAAATCAGACTCATATCCAAAACCGAGGTTGGAGGACTGTATCGAGAAAGTCGGACAAGCCAGTTACATCACCAAGTTAGATTTACTGTGTGGTTACTGGCAGGTACCTTTATCAGAGAACATGAAAGAAATTTCTGTGTTTGTAAGCCCAAATGGGCTTTATGAGTTTAAAGTGATGCCCTTTGGAATGAAGAATACACCCGCCACATTCCAAAGATTCATGAACAGAGTTGTAGCTGGGTTGACAAACTGTGCACTTTCCCCTGCCACTGCAGGAACTGTAAAACCTGTGCCCACACCTCCTCCCTCATCTCTATCCAAGGCCATAAAGGAGCCTTCCACATCCATCAAAGTTTTACCTGCACATCCACTAATATCATTTATTGTATCCGTTGCTCCCGATGCGGTCTCCCCTACATTGGGGAGACTGGGCGCCTCCTAGCAGAGTGCTTTAGGGAACATCTCCAGGACACCCGCACCAATCAACCACACCGCCCTGTGGCCCAACATTTCAACTCTCCCTCCCTTTCTTTCAATAAAAGAACTCTGGAATTAAGAATCAGGAAGTCATTGTCGATTGTTGGAAAAACCCATCTGGGTCACTAATGTCTTTTAGGGAAGGAAACTGCCATCCTTACCTGGTTTGGCCTACATGTGATTCCAGACCCACAGCAAACTGGTTGACTCTCTGTTGCCCCCTGAAACAGAGTCAAGATTAGAGTGGGGCTGGAAAAGCACAGCAGGTCAGGCAGCATCCAAGGAGCAGGAAAATCGACGTTTCGGACAGAAGCCCTTCATTAGGAATCCTGCCAGAAATGTCAATTTTCCTGTTCCTCGGATGCTGCCTGACCTGCTGTGCTTTTCCAGCATCACTCCAATTTTGACTCTGATCTCCAGCATCTGCAGTCCTCACTCCTGCCCTCTGAAACAGCCTAGCAAGCCATTCAGTTGTACCAACTGCTACAAAGTCTCAAAGAAATGAAACCTTGCAAATGGCCGGACATTGGCCTAGGCACCAGAAAAGGCAACGGCACATACGGCCCTGTCAACCCCGCATAGTCCTCCTCACTAACATCTGGGGGCTAGCACCAAATCTGAGAGCCTCCCACATCCATCAAAGTTTTACCTGCACATCCACTAATATCAATAGTATCCGTTGCTCCCGATGCGGTCTCCTCTACATTGGGGAGACTGGGCGCCTCCTAGCAGAGCGCTTTAGACATCTCCGCCGAGACACCCGCACCAATCAACCACACCGCCCCGTGGCCCAACATTTCAACTCCCCCTCCCACTCTGCCGAGGACATGGAGGTCCTGGGCCTCCTTCACCGCCGCTCCCTCACCACCAGACATTGTACTCTATGCTACTCTCTCCCCACCCCCCCCCTCCCCTAGCTTATCTCTCCACGTTTCAGGCTCTCTGCCTTTATTCCTGATGAAGGGCTTTTGCCCAAAACGTCGATTTCGCTGCTCGTTGGATGCTGCCTGAACTGCTGTGCTCTTCCAGCACCACTGATCCAGAAACTGTGCAGTCTATTTGGGCAATGTAGTGATCTTTAGTGACTCCTGGAAAGATCACATGGTACAGTTGGTAGAGCTCTTTGAACGACTACAAGAAGCAAAACTAATAATAAACTTAAATAAAACTGAATTTGCATAAACAGAGGTGATGTTCTTGGGACATAATATCAGTCATGAAAGGTTGACCCCACGGAACGCAAAGATGAAGGCTTATCGAGGAATTTCCATGGTCAACTTCGAGGAAAGTAATGCTTCGATTCTTGGGACTAAGCAGATTCTATCAGAAGTTTGTTCCAAACTTCAGCAGTGTAGTGGCACTGTTAAGTAATTTGCTGAGGAAGAACACAAGTTTCGGTGGACAGAACAATGCCAGGAGGCGTTCAACCAGTTAAAAGCCATATTAACCACAGCACCAGTTTCACCTACACGAAATTTTTCAAAACCCTTCAAGGTTGCCATTGATACTAGTGACATCGGAGTTGGAGTTGTACTGCTACAGGAAGGTGAGGATGGGATTGAACTGCCAGTTGGTTACTTTTCACAGAAACTCAACATCCACCAAAGGAAACACGCCATGAATGAAAAAGAGCTATTGATTTTGGTACTGGCCTTGCAACATTTTAATGGGTATGTCACGAACAATGTGTTGGAGATGGTTGTGTACACGGATCACAATCCTCTTACATTCTTATAACGCTTTAAAGACAAGAATCTGAGACTATTTCATGAAGTCTTATGTTACAGAATTTTAATTTACAAATCGTAAATGTTGCATGCTGTAAGAATGTAATCGCTGATGCATTATGGTGGATTTAACTAATACAGTATAGATGAGATTGCTATCTATTCAATGTTATATATGTATGTGAAGAAGTTAATATGAACTTAGATTAAAGTCATACGTATGTCATGGTAATGTGTTTAAGGAATAGAGAAAAAAATGAAGCCATCTTTTCATTATGACGTTTTATTGTTTTCTTTAGGGGGGAGGTGTTATGAAGGTGTAGGTACATACTGTACCTTTAAGAGAGCGAGGAATCTAGCAAGGACTGACTGAAAGCAGACAGTGTGCTGAACAATTTAAACATATAACATTTGGTTGCCATGATACAAAAATTCATCCAATCAGTTTAAATTGTGCCCCAGAGACCAAACTCCAATCGAAATTGAATTTTACTGTTTGGGATGACATCAAACCAATGAAATATCCAACGTTTTGAGGTTTAAAACTAGACATCTTGAACATCGGGGGGAATAGCAACAAGCGACAACAGCCATCAAAATAGCTCTGTGAAAGGTACCTGTCCCTAAGAAATTTGTAAAGGTGAAAACCGAAGCTGACCTAGAGAAATCTACAGAGAGTTCGACATCTGAAGATGACAACTGGGTTTAAAATTAATGTGCAGAAAATGTAAGAGGGAATTTATTGGACAAGTGTTGTGGATTGGGAGGTAAAAGATAGGTTTAACAGAAAGGACTTGTAAATAGTTGTTTAATGTTCTCTATTGGACTTCAATAATAAAATTGTTAATTTTTACTTTACCTCTTGAAATTTAACAGATTACGGCAGGAGGTTAGCTTCTCTGTGTGTCTGGTTTAAATTAGCAGAAGGGTTTTAGTACTAAACACTCTATTCCATTCTCCCAGTTCCTCTGTCTCTTTGCACATGTAAAAACAATGACTGCAGATGCTGGAAACCAGATTCTGGATCTCTAACCTCCAGCAACTCGATCCCATGACCTGTCCGGACTTGTCCTACCTGCCTATCTCCTTTCC
>NC_057727.1:59958679-59983871 GCF_004010195.1 Chiloscyllium plagiosum | reverse complement strand
AGCACCACTGATCCAGAATCTGGTTTCCAGCATCTGCAGTCATTGTTTTTAACTTTTTGCACATGTTCCGACTAGACCAACTTTGACAACTGAGACCTCCGGGGCTGAAGGAGGCGCTGTGCCGGGAGGACTAAGACCTCCGGGGCTGAAGGAGGCGCTGTGCCGGGAGGAGTGAGACCTCCGGGGCTGAAGGAGGCGCTGTGCCGGGAGGACTGAGACCTCCGGGGCTGAAGACGGCGCTGTGCCGGGAGGACTGAGACCTCCGGGGCTGAAGGAGGCGCTGTGCCGGGAGGAGTGAGACCTCCGGGGCTGAAAAAGGCGCTGTGCCGGGAGGAGTGAGACCTCCGGGGCTGAAGGAGGCGTTGTGCCGGGTGGAGTGAGACCTCCGGGGCTGAAGGAGGCGTTGTGCCGGAAGGACTGAGACCTCCGGGGCTGAAGGAGGCGCTGTGCCGGGAGGAGTGAGACCTCCGGGGCTGAAGGAGGCGCTGTGCGGGGAGGAGTGAGACCTCCGGGGCTGAAGGAGGCGGTGTGCGGGGAGGAGAGAGACCTCCGGGGCTGAAGGAGGCGCTGTGCGGGGAGGAGTGAGACCTCCGGGGCTGAAGGAGGCGGTGTGCGGGGAGGAGTGAGACCTCCGGGGCTGAAGGAGGCGCTGTGCCAGGAGGACTGAGACCTCCGGGGCTGAAGGAGGCGCTGTGCCGGTAGGACTGAGACCTCCGGGGCTGAAGAGGGCGCTGTTCAGGAAAGACTGAGATCTCCGGGGCTGAAGAGGGCGCTGTGCGGGAAGGACTGACACCTCCGAGACTGAAGAGGGCGCTGTACCGGGAGGACTAAGACCTCCGGGGCTGAAGAGGGCGCTGTTCAGGGAGGACTGAGACATCCGGGGCTGAAGGAGGCGCTGTACAGGGAGGACTAGACCTCCGGGGCTGAAGGAGGCGCTGTACCGGGAGGAGTGAGACCTCCGGGGCTGAAGGAGGCGCTGTGCCGGGAGGCGTGAGACCTCCGGGGCTGAAGGAGGCGCTGTGCCGGGAGGACTGAGACCTCCTGGGCTGAAGGCGGCGCTGTGCCGGGAGGACTGAGACCTCCGGGGCTGAAGGAGGAGCAGTGCCGGGAGGAGTGAGACCTCCGGGGCTGAAGGCGGCGCTGTGCTGGGAGGACTGAGACCTCCGGGGCTGAAGGAGGCGCTGTGCCGGGAGGAGTGAGACCTCCGGGGCTGAAGGAGGCGCTGTGCCGGGAGGAGTGAGACCTCCGGGGCTGAAGGAGGCGCTGTGCCGGGAGGAGTGAGACCTCCGGGGCTGAAGGAGGCGCTGTGCCGGGAGGAGTGAGACCTCCGGGGCTGAAGGAGGCGCTGTGCCGGGAGGAGTGAGACCTCCGGGGCTGAAGGAGGCGCTGTGCCGGGAGGAGTGAGACCTCCGGGGCTGAAGGAGGCGCTGTGCCGGGAGGAGTGAGACCTCCGGGGCTGAAGGAGGCGCTGTGCCGGGAGGAGTGAGACCTCCGGGGCTGAAGGAGGCGCTGTGCCGGGAGGAGTGAGACCTCCGGGGCTGAAGGAGGCGCTGTGCCGGGAGGAGTGAGACCTCCGGGGCTGAAGGAGGCGCTGTGCCGGGAGGAGTGAGACCTCCGGGGCTGAAGGAGGCGCTGTGCCGGGAGGAGTGAGACCTCCGGGGCTGAAGGAGGCGCTGTGCCGGGAGGAGTGAGACCTCCGGGGCTGAAGGAGGCGCTGTGCCGGGAGGAGTGAGACCTCCGGGGCTGAAGGAGGCGCTGTGCCGGGAGGAGTGAGACCTCCGGGGCTGAAGGAGGCGCTGTGCCGGGAGGAGTGAGACCTCCGGGGCTGAAGGAGGCGCTGTGCCGGGAGGAGTGAGACCTCCGGGGCTGAAGGAGGCGCTGTGCCGGGAGGAGTGAGACCTCCGGGGCTGAAGGAGGCGCTGTGCCGGGAGGAGTGAGACCTCCGGGGCTGAAGGAGGCGCTGTGCCGGGAGGAGTGAGACCTCCGGGGCTGAAGGAGGCGCTGTGCCGGGAGGAGTGAGACCTCCGGGGCTGAAGGAGGCGCTGTGCCGGGAGGAGTGAGACCTCCGGGGCTGAAGGAGGCGCTGTGCCGGGAGGAGTGAGACCTCCGGGGCTGAAGGAGGCGCTGTGCCGGGAGGAGTGAGACCTCCGGGGCTGAAGGAGGCGCTGTGCCGGGAGGAGTGAGACCTCCGGGGCTGAAGGAGGCGCTGTGCCGGGAGGAGTGAGACCTCCGGGGCTGAAGGAGGCGCTGTGCCGGGAGGAGTGAGACCTCCGGGGCTGAAGGAGGCGCTGTGCCGGGAGGAGTGAGACCTCCGGGGCTGAAGGAGGCGCTGTGCCGGGAGGAGTGAGACCTCCGGGGCTGAAGGAGGCGCTGTGCCGGGAGGAGTGAGACCTCCGGGGCTGAAGGAGGCGCTGTGCCGGGAGGAGTGAGACCTCCGGGGCTGAAGGAGGCGCTGTGCCGGGAGGAGTGAGACCTCCGGGGCTGAAGGAGGCGCTGTGCCGGGAGGAGTGAGACCTCCGGGGCTGAAGGAGGCGCTGTGCCGGGAGGAGTGAGACCTCCGGGGCTGAAGGAGGCGCTGTGCCGGGAGGAGTGAGACCTCCGGGGCTGAAGGAGGCGCTGTGCCGGGAGGAGTGAGACCTCCGGGGCTGAAGGAGGCGCTGTGCCGGGAGGAGTGAGACCTCCGGGGCTGAAGGAGGCGCTGTGCCGGGAGGAGTGAGACCTCCGGGGCTGAAGGAGGCGCTGTGCCGGGAGGAGTGAGACCTCCGGGGCTGAAGGAGGCGCTGTGCCGGGAGGAGTGAGACCTCCGGGGCTGAAGGAGGCGCTGTGCCGGGAGGAGTGAGACCTCCGGGGCTGAAGGAGGCGCTGTGCCGGGAGGAGTGAGACCTCCGGGGCTGAAGGAGGCGCTGTGCCGGGAGGAGTGAGACCTCCGGGGCTGAAGGAGGCGCTGTGCCGGGAGGAGTGAGACCTCCGGGGCTGAAGGAGGCGCTGTGCCGGGAGGAGTGAGACCTCCGGGGCTGAAGGAGGCGCTGTGCCGGGAGGAGTGAGACCTCCGGGGCTGAAGGAGGCGCTGTGCCGGGAGGAGTGAGACCTCCGGGGCTGAAGGAGGCGCTGTGCCGGGAGGAGTGAGACCTCCGGGGCTGAAGGAGGCGCTGTGCCGGGAGGAGTGAGACCTCCGGGGCTGAAGGAGGCGCTGTGCCGGGAGGAGTGAGACCTCCGGGGCTGAAGGAGGCGCTGTGCCGGGAGGAGTGAGACCTCCGGGGCTGAAGGAGGCGCTGTGCCGGGAGGAGTGAGACCTCCGGGGCTGAAGGAGGCGCTGTGCCGGGAGGAGTGAGACCTCCGGGGCTGAAGGAGGCGCTGTGCCGGGAGGAGTGAGACCTCCGGGGCTGAAGGAGGCGCTGTGCCGGGAGGAGTGAGACCTCCGGGGCTGAAGGAGGCGCTGTGCCGGGAGGAGTGAGACCTCCGGGGCTGAAGGAGGCGCTGTGCCGGGAGGAGTGAGACCTCCGGGGCTGAAGGAGGCGCTGTGCCGGGAGGAGTGAGACCTCCGGGGCTGAAGGAGGCGCTGTGCCGGGAGGAGTGAGACCTCCGGGGCTGAAGGAGGCGCTGTGCCGGGAGGAGTGAGACCTCCGGGGCTGAAGGAGGCGCTGTGCCGGGAGGAGTGAGACCTCCGGGGCTGAAGGAGGCGCTGTGCCGGGAGGAGTGAGACCTCCGGGGCTGAAGGAGGCGCTGTGCCGGGAGGAGTGAGACCTCCGGGGCTGAAGGAGGCGCTGTGCCGGGAGGAGTGAGACCTCCGGGGCTGAAGGAGGCGCTGTGCCGGGAGGAGTGAGACCTCCGGGGCTGAAGGAGGCGCTGTGCCGGGAGGAGTGAGACCTCCGGGGCTGAAGGAGGCGCTGTGCCGGGAGGAGTGAGACCTCCGGGGCTGAAGGAGGCGCTGTGCCGGGAGGAGTGAGACCTCCGGGGCTGAAGGAGGCGCTGTGCCGGGAGGAGTGAGACCTCCGGGGCTGAAGGAGGCGCTGTGCCGGGAGGAGTGAGACCTCCGGGGCTGAAGGAGGCGCTGTGCCGGGAGGAGTGAGACCTCCGGGGCTGAAGGAGGCGCTGTGCCGGGAGGAGTGAGACCTCCGGGGCTGAAGGAGGCGCTGTGCCGGGAGGAGTGAGACCTCCGGGGCTGAAGGAGGCGCTGTGCCGGGAGGAGTGAGACCTCCGGGGCTGAAGGAGGCGCTGTGCCGGGAGGAGTGAGACCTCCGGGGCTGAAGGAGGCGCTGTGCCGGGAGGAGTGAGACCTCCGGGGCTGAAGGAGGCGCTGTGCCGGGAGGAGTGAGACCTCCGGGGCTGAAGGAGGCGCTGTGCCGGGAGGAGTGAGACCTCCGGGGCTGAAGGAGGCGCTGTGCCGGGAGGAGTGAGACCTCCGGGGCTGAAGGAGGCGCTGTGCCGGGAGGAGTGAGACCTCCGGGGCTGAAGGAGGCGCTGTGCCGGGAGGAGTGAGACCTCCGGGGCTGAAGGAGGCGCTGTGCCGGGAGGAGTGAGACCTCCGGGGCTGAAGGAGGCGCTGTGCCGGGAGGAGTGAGACCTCCGGGGCTGAAGGAGGCGCTGTGCCGGGAGGAGTGAGACCTCCGGGGCTGAAGGAGGCGCTGTGCCGGGAGGAGTGAGACCTCCGGGGCTGAAGGAGGCGCTGTGCCGGGAGGAGTGAGACCTCCGGGGCTGAAGGAGGCGCTGTGCCGGGAGGAGTGAGACCTCCGGGGCTGAAGGAGGCGCTGTGCCGGGAGGAGTGAGACCTCCGGGGCTGAAGGAGGCGCTGTGCCGGGAGGAGTGAGACCTCCGGGGCTGAAGGAGGCGCTGTGCCGGGAGGAGTGAGACCTCCGGGGCTGAAGGAGGCGCTGTGCCGGGAGGAGTGAGACCTCCGGGGCTGAAGGAGGCGCTGTGCCGGGAGGAGTGAGACCTCCGGGGCTGAAGGAGGCGCTGTGCCGGGAGGAGTGAGACCTCCGGGGCTGAAGGAGGCGCTGTGCCGGGAGGAGTGAGACCTCCGGGGCTGAAGGAGGCGCTGTGCCGGGAGGAGTGAGACCTCCGGGGCTGAAGGAGGCGCTGTGCCGGGAGGAGTGAGACCTCCGGGGCTGAAGGAGGCGCTGTGCCGGGAGGAGTGAGACCTCCGGGGCTGAAGGAGGCGCTGTGCCGGGAGGAGTGAGACCTCCGGGGCTGAAGGAGGCGCTGTGCCGGGAGGAGTGAGACCTCCGGGGCTGAAGGAGGCGCTGTGCCGGGAGGAGTGAGACCTCCGGGGCTGAAGGAGGCGCTGTGCCGGGAGGAGTGAGACCTCCGGGGCTGAAGGAGGCGCTGTGCCGGGAGGAGTGAGACCTCCGGGGCTGAAGGAGGCGCTGTGCCGGGAGGAGTGAGACCTCCGGGGCTGAAGGAGGCGCTGTGCCGGGAGGAGTGAGACCTCCGGGGCTGAAGGAGGCGCTGTGCCGGGAGGAGTGAGACCTCCGGGGCTGAAGGAGGCGCTGTGCCGGGAGGAGTGAGACCTCCGGGGCTGAAGGAGGCGCTGTGCCGGGAGGAGTGAGACCTCCGGGGCTGAAGGAGGCGCTGTGCCGGGAGGAGTGAGACCTCCGGGGCTGAAGGAGGCGCTGTGCCGGGAGGAGTGAGACCTCCGGGGCTGAAGGAGGCGCTGTGCCGGGAGGAGTGAGACCTCCGGGGCTGAAGGAGGCGCTGTGCCGGGAGGAGTGAGACCTCCGGGGCTGAAGGAGGCGCTGTGCCGGGAGGAGTGAGACCTCCGGGGCTGAAGGAGGCGCTGTGCCGGGAGGAGTGAGACCTCCGGGGCTGAAGGAGGCGCTGTGCCGGGAGGAGTGAGACCTCCGGGGCTGAAGGAGGCGCTGTGCCGGGAGGAGTGAGACCTCCGGGGCTGAAGGAGGCGCTGTGCCGGGAGGAGTGAGACCTCCGGGGCTGAAGGAGGCGCTGTGCCGGGAGGAGTGAGACCTCCGGGGCTGAAGGAGGCGCTGTGCCGGGAGGAGTGAGACCTCCGGGGCTGAAGGAGGCGCTGTGCCGGGAGGAGTGAGACCTCCGGGGCTGAAGGAGGCGCTGTGCCGGGAGGAGTGAGACCTCCGGGGCTGAAGGAGGCGCTGTGCCGGGAGGAGTGAGACCTCCGGGGCTGAAGGAGGCGCTGTGCCGGGAGGAGTGAGACCTCCGGGGCTGAAGGAGGCGCTGTGCCGGGAGGAGTGAGACCTCCGGGGCTGAAGGAGGCGCTGTGCCGGGAGGAGTGAGACCTCCGGGGCTGAAGGAGGCGCTGTGCCGGGAGGAGTGAGACCTCCGGGGCTGAAGGAGGCGCTGTGCCGGGAGGAGTGAGACCTCCGGGGCTGAAGGAGGCGCTGTGCCGGGAGGAGTGAGACCTCCGGGGCTGAAGGAGGCGCTGTGCCGGGAGGAGTGAGACCTCCGGGGCTGAAGGAGGCGCTGTGCCGGGAGGAGTGAGACCTCCGGGGCTGAAGGAGGCGCTGTGCCGGGAGGAGTGAGACCTCCGGGGCTGAAGGAGGCGCTGTGCCGGGAGGAGTGAGACCTCCGGGGCTGAAGGAGGCGCTGTGCCGGGAGGAGTGAGACCTCCGGGGCTGAAGGAGGCGCTGTGCCGGGAGGAGTGAGACCTCCGGGGCTGAAGGAGGCGCTGTGCCGGGAGGAGTGAGACCTCCGGGGCTGAAGGAGGCGCTGTGCCGGGAGGAGTGAGACCTCCGGGGCTGAAGGAGGCGCTGTGCCGGGAGGAGTGAGACCTCCGGGGCTGAAGGAGGCGCTGTGCCGGGAGGAGTGAGACCTCCGGGGCTGAAGGAGGCGCTGTGCCGGGAGGAGTGAGACCTCCGGGGCTGAAGGAGGCGCTGTGCCGGGAGGAGTGAGACCTCCGGGGCTGAAGGAGGCGCTGTGCCGGGAGGAGTGAGACCTCCGGGGCTGAAGGAGGCGCTGTGCCGGGAGGAGTGAGACCTCCGGGGCTGAAGGAGGCGCTGTGCCGGGAGGAGTGAGACCTCCGGGGCTGAAGGAGGCGCTGTGCCGGGAGGAGTGAGACCTCCGGGGCTGAAGGAGGCGCTGTGCCGGGAGGAGTGAGACCTCCGGGGCTGAAGGAGGCGCTGTGCCGGGAGGAGTGAGACCTCCGGGGCTGAAGGAGGCGCTGTGCCGGGAGGAGTGAGACCTCCGGGGCTGAAGGAGGCGCTGTGCCGGGAGGAGTGAGACCTCCGGGGCTGAAGGAGGCGCTGTGCCGGGAGGAGTGAGACCTCCGGGGCTGAAGGAGGCGCTGTGCCGGGAGGAGTGAGACCTCCGGGGCTGAAGGAGGCGCTGTGCCGGGAGGAGTGAGACCTCCGGGGCTGAAGGAGGCGCTGTGCCGGGAGGAGTGAGACCTCCGGGGCTGAAGGAGGCGCTGTGCCGGGAGGAGTGAGACCTCCGGGGCTGAAGGAGGCGCTGTGCCGGGAGGAGTGAGACCTCCGGGGCTGAAGGAGGCGCTGTGCCGGGAGGAGTGAGACCTCCGGGGCTGAAGGAGGCGCTGTGCCGGGAGGAGTGAGACCTCCGGGGCTGAAGGAGGCGCTGTGCCGGGAGGAGTGAGACCTCCGGGGCTGAAGGAGGCGCTGTGCCGGGAGGAGTGAGACCTCCGGGGCTGAAGGAGGCGCTGTGCCGGGAGGAGTGAGACCTCCGGGGCTGAAGGAGGCGCTGTGCCGGGAGGAGTGAGACCTCCGGGGCTGAAGGAGGCGCTGTGCCGGGAGGAGTGAGACCTCCGGGGCTGAAGGAGGCGCTGTGCCGGGAGGAGTGAGACCTCCGGGGCTGAAGGAGGCGCTGTGCCGGGAGGAGTGAGACCTCCGGGGCTGAAGGAGGCGCTGTGCCGGGAGGAGTGAGACCTCCGGGGCTGAAGGAGGCGCTGTGCCGGGAGGAGTGAGACCTCCGGGGCTGAAGGAGGCGCTGTGCCGGGAGGAGTGAGACCTCCGGGGCTGAAGGAGGCGCTGTGCCGGGAGGAGTGAGACCTCCGGGGCTGAAGGAGGCGCTGTGCCGGGAGGAGTGAGACCTCCGGGGCTGAAGGAGGCGCTGTGCCGGGAGGAGTGAGACCTCCGGGGCTGAAGGAGGCGCTGTGCCGGGAGGAGTGAGACCTCCGGGGCTGAAGGAGGCGCTGTGCCGGGAGGAGTGAGACCTCCGGGGCTGAAGGAGGCGGGAGAACGGGGCGGGGGAGAGGGAGCAGAGTGGGGGGGAATGGAGTTGGACAGGGGGAGGGGAGGGAGTGTCGGATGGTGGAGCGGAGCAGTGTGAGGGGCTACTTGAGGTGGGGTTATGGGTTTTTGTTGATTGCTGCCTTGCTCATTGCTCTGTCTCTCCCCCTCTCCCCGCAGCCAACTCTGCTAAGAGCAAAGCGATTTCAGAGTGCAGTGTCTTACGCTCAAACCGTCAGCAACATTCCCGAAACAAAGCTGTCAACACTGGACAATGGGCTCCGCGTGGCCACAGAAGAATCTGATCAGCCGACATGCACTGTGAGCAAGCTTTGTTGCTATCCGTTTCTTCAATACTGTCTGTTCCGGTATATCCCCTAATGCCCACATCCTGGGCACTGGAAATCTGAAATAAGGTCAGAAAATGGTGGAGAAACTCTGCAGATCTGCAACATCTGTGGATTTAATGTTTCATGTCCATTTCAGTTTCAAAGATTTCAGATTTCCAGCATCCACAGCATTTTGCTTTAATTTGTGTAGAATGATGATTCCTAAAGCAAATCAGGTCTAAGACATTGCAAGTGGGGGTGAGAGTTGAATCTTTTAGCCTCCAAAGTTCATTATACATGTGTGATACCAGCTCATTCTCGATATATTGTTCCCAGTCATTCCAGTTGCAACTCTTCATCTCCAGATTTTCCAGACACACGGCAGACCCTCTGCCAGTTCTTTGTGATTTTGGGTAGTGGATCTCATTGAGCTATTTGACTGTTGAAGGCATCACAGCTAACTTCATGCAAGACCTGTGTTTTGATGGGTGCCCTATCCTTGGCTGAGTTACCTGCTTAGCCAAATGCTCTGAATCAGCTCATTCTGCCAAAACCTTTCTTCATTCAGTGAGCTGCAGCGCAGTGCACCTTCCCTGCAATATCTTAGCCACGAAGCTGACATTAAGCTCACTGTTCCTATCTCTGTGCAGGTCGGTGTGTGGATCGATGTTGGCAGCAGGTACGAGAATGAAAAAAACAACGGAGTTTCAAACTTCTTGGAGCACGTAGTCTTGAAGGTAGAGTATGAGGTCCTAGTGTCTGCTGTGCAGCTGAGGAACGGGGTTGAGCTTTGATGGCAAGGCATGTTATGAAGAGTTTTTCATCTTGTATTCATCAGGACAATTTGGGTGGCAAGGTGGCCCAGTGGTTAGCACTGCTGCCTCAGTGTCAGGGACCCAGGTTCAATTCTATCCTCGGGCGACTGTCTGTGTGGTGTTTGTACGTACTCCCAGTGTCTGTGTGGGTTTCCTCTGGTTTCCTTCCACAGTCCAAGGATGTGCAGGTTAGGTGGATTGGCCATGCTAAACTGCCCGTAGTGTCCTGGTTAAGTGAGTTAGCCATGGTTAATGTGAAGTTATGGGGATAGGGTAGGAGTGGATCTGGGTGGGATACTCTTTGGTCCATTAGTATGGACTTGATGGACCGAATGGCCAGTTTGTGCACTGTAGGGATTCTGTACTAATTTGCAAGAATGCCATTTTAAGGGGGAACCAATATTTATGTTGTATGAGAGGAGAGTTCTGATTAGTGAATGTAAAGTCCACTTGCCAGTCAGAGTTTAGAAAAATGAGGGCAGGACAGACGAGGTGCAGAGGGAATGTCTCCCCTGAATGGGGACCAGGCACCAGGGACACGGTCTCAGAATACGCGATAGGCCACTTAGGATGGACATGAGGAAGTATTTCTTCACTCGGAGGGTGGTCAGTTCTCTGCTACAAAAAGCTGTGGAGGCCAAGTCACTGAGTATATTTTAAAAAACACAGGTGGGTGATTTTAAAGATATTAAGGGTTATTTGGGGGTTGGGGGGGGGAGACAGCAAACTAGGAAAAGTGAGAGAATGGCCGACCCTTGTTTCTAGTTTTTGTTTCTATGATTGGTAGAGATGCTGCCATGGAGAATCTATCAATTAATGATGACACACACAGAACTGGTAGATTTTTAAAATGTTTTAAACCACGTAGGTTGACTCTGATTGGTCAGGGTATTGCTTTGAGAAATGAACCAACAAATGACTGTCCTGTTAGTGTTGAGTTGAAATGAGTGCAGTGTATGCACATGATCTTTCTATGGGCTCCCAGGTGAGCCAGGATGGCCCATAGTTGGTAGAGCGCCAGATTTCCAATCTGAGAGTCCACAGTTTGTGTCCCTATTTAGGTGATACTTTGAGGGACTCTTGTGGTGTAGTGGTATTGTCCCTATCCCTGGACTGAGACCCGGGTTGAAGTCACACCTGCTTCAGAGGTATGTAATAACATCTCTGAACGAATGGATTAGAAAAATAGATATGGGCTCCCAGTGGTAATTCCCCTAGCACTGAACCAGGAGACCTGGGTTCAAGTTCCACCGCCTCTAGAATTTTGCCATAACATTGCGTAACAGAATGATTAGGAAATATCTGCAATGCCCTGTGTGTCAGTATATTTTACTTTGTTACATAAGGAACCTAGCTGAATGTTTCTGATGCTATGTACATTAATTGTTCTGTAGACCACAAGATAAAGGAGCAGAATTAGGCGATTCAGCCCATTGAATCTACTCTACCATTTGATCATGGGCTGATATGTTTCTGAACCCTACTCTCCTGCTGTGTCCTTGTAACCCTTGATCCTGTTACCAATCAGGAGCATTCTACAGTCCCCTGCAGCAATGAGCTTCACACAGTCAGTACTACACAGTTCTGGTTGCCCTGGTATAGGAAGGATGTTATTAAACTGGAAAGAGTGCAAAAAGGATTTACAAGGGTCTTATCGAGACTGGAATTTCAGTTATATGGATAGGCTGGGACTTTTTTCCCTGGATGTAGGAGGCTGAAGCGTGATCTTATTGAGGTTTATAAAATCTATTGTTGGTGGCAATAGATCGCATGAATAGCCAATGTCTTTTCCCAGTGTAGGGGATCCAAAACTAGATTGCATAGGTTTATGGTGAGAAGGGAAAAATTTAATAGGCATCTGAGGGGCAACCTTTTCCACACAGGTGGTTCATGTATGGAAGGAGCTGCCAAAACAACTGGTAGAAGTGGGTACAATTATAACATTTTAAAAGACATTTAGACAGGTATATGATTCGGAAGGTGGATGTGGGTTCTAGATTAGAGTGGTGCTGGAAAAGCACAGCAATTCAGGCAGCATCCGAGGAGCAGGAAAATCAACATTTCGGTCAAAAGCTGATGAAGGGCTTTTGCCCGAAACGTCGGTGCTGCCTGACCTGCTGTGCT
Source organism: Chiloscyllium plagiosum (assembly GCF_004010195.1). NCBI lineage: Eukaryota > Metazoa > Chordata > Chondrichthyes > Orectolobiformes > Hemiscylliidae > Chiloscyllium > Chiloscyllium plagiosum. Next base: position 59,972,456 of record NC_057727.1, on the reverse strand, counting down.
TTTCCAGCTCCACTCTAATCTAGACTCTGGTTTCCAGCATCTGCAGTCCTTGTTTTTACTGAGATGGATATGGGTCAATCGAAGGCAAATGGGACTGGTTCAGTTTAGGAAACCAGGTTGGGCCAATAGGCCTGTTTCCATGCTATATGACTCTGATTCTGGTTGAAGAAATTCTTCCTCACCTCTGTTTTAAAGGTTTATCCCCTCACCCCGAGGCTGTGCTCCCCGGTTCTAATCTCTTACCATGGGAAATATCTCCACATCCACTCTATCCTGGCCTCTCAGCGTCTTGTAAGTCTCAATCAGATTCTGCCTTTCATCCTTCCAAACTCCATCGAGTACAGACTCTGAGTCCACAACCACTCTGCATATGAATGCCCTTCATCCCTGCGCTCATGGGCTGTTATCTTATTTTGCAGTCTCATGTCGAAGGCACCTTGTCAGAGGCCTTTCAGAAATCCAAATAGATTACATCCACTGGTTCTCCTTTGTCTAACTTGCTCATTATTTGCTCAAAGAATTATAACAGATTTGTCAGGTATGACCATCATCTTGTATACCTCTATCAAGTCACCTCTCATCCTCTTTCGCTTCAGTGAGAAAAGCCCTGGCTTCCTCAACCTTTCTGGTGACCAGAACTGAACGCAATATTCCAAGGGTGGTCGAACAAGGGCTGTATAGAACTGCAGGGTAACCTCGCAGCTCTTAAACTCAATTCCCCTGCTAATGAAAGCCAACACACCATACGTCTTCTTAATAGCCCTATCAACTTAGGTGGCAACTTTGAGGGATCTGTGGACATGGACTCCAAGATCCCTATGTTCCTCTATACTGGGAAAATAAGGTACATAAGGTCCAGGCAGCTAAGAACAGAATGGACCTTGGAAGAATATTGGGAGAGTAGGACCAATCTTAAACGAGGAATCAAGCAGGCTAAAAGGGGTCATGAAATAACTTTAGCGAGCAGAATGAAGGAGAATTCCAGGCCTTTTATTCATATATAAGAAGCAAGCGGATAACTAGAGAAAGGGTTGGTCCACTAAAGGATAAGGAAGGAAGGTTGTATTTCGAACCTGAGAGAATGGGTGAGATTCTCAGTGATCACTTTGCATCAGTGTTCACTGAGGAGAGGGGCATGATGAATGTTGAGATTAGAGATAGAAGTTTGTCTACTCTGGATAACATTGACATAAGGAGGGAAGATGTGTTGGGTAGGCTAAAGGATATTAAGGTGGACAAATCCCCAGGACCAGATGGAATCTATCCCAGGTAACTGAGGGAGGCAAGAGAGGAAATAGCTGGGGCTCTGGCAAATAGCTATGTAGCATTCTTAAACACAGATGAGGTGCCGGAGGATTGAAGGGCTTCTAATGTTGTTCCCCTGTACAAGAAGGGTAGTAGGGATATTCCAGGTAACTACAGACCAATGAGCCTGATGTCATTGGTGGGAAAATTGCTGGAGAAAGTACTGAGGATAAAATCTATATTTGAAAAAGAATGGGCTTATCAGTGACAGGCAGCATGGTTTTGTCAGGGGAGATCATGTCATACCAACTTAATAGAGTTCTTTGAGGAAGTGACTAAGTTGATAGATGAAGGAAGGGCTGTAGATGTCATGTACATGGATTTTAGTAAGGCGTTTGATAAGGTTCCCCATGGTAGACTAATGGAGAAAGTGAAGTCACATGGTGTGCAGGGTGTTCTAGCTAGGTGGATAAAGAACTGGTTGAGCAACAGGAGACAGAGAGTAGTAGTTGAAGGGAGTTTCTCGAAATGGAGAAAGGTGACCAGTGGTGTTCCATAGGGGTCAGTGCTGGGGCCACTGTTCTTTGTGATATACAGAAATGATCTGGAAGAGGGCATTGTTGGTCTGATCCGTAAGTTTGCAGATGACATGAAGATTGGTGGAATAGCAGAAAGCATACGGGATTGTCAAAGAATACGTAGAATATAGATAGACTGGAGAGTTGGGCGGAGAAGTGGCAGATGGGGTTCAATCCATGCAAATGTGATGTGATGCATTTTGAGAAGTCTAATTCTAGAGCGAATTATACAGTAAACGGAAGAGCCTTGGGAAAAGTTGATGAGCAGAGAGATCTGAGAGTTCAGGTCCATTGTGCCCTGAAGGTTGCTGCACAGATTGATAGAGTGGTCAAGAAGGCATATAGCATGCTTGCATTCATTGGACAGGGTATCGAGTAGAAGAGCTGGCAGGTCATGTTAAAATTGTACAAGACTTTGATTCGGCCGCATTTAGAATACTGTATTATCAAAAGGATGTGGACGCTTTGGAAAGGGTGCAGAGAAGGTTTACAAGAGGTTGAGTAGGTTAGGATTGTTTTCATTAGAAAAAATGAGATTGAGAGGGGTCCTGATTGAGGTCTACAAAATCATGAAGGGTATAGACAGGGTGGACAAAGATAAGCTTTTTCCCAAGGTCAGGGATTCAGTAACAAGAGGTCATGCTTTCAAGGTGAGAGGTGAAAGGTTTAAGGGGGATACATGCGGAAAGTACTTTACACAGAGGGTAGTAGGTGGCTGGAACATGTTACCAGCAGAGGTAGTAGAGGCAGGCACGGTAGATTCATTTAAGATGTGTCTGGACAGATGCATGAGTAGGTGGGGAGCAGAGAGATACAGATACTTAGGAATGTGACAATAGGTTTAGACAGTGGATTTGGATCAGCTCAGGCTTGGAGGGCTGTACATTTTCTTTGTTCTTTGCCAGGAATCCTGCTTTTAACCCTGTATTCTGTATTCAAATTTGACCTTCTGAAATGAATCACTTCATACTTTTCCAGGTTAAACTCCATCCGCCACTTGTGAGCCCAGTTCTGCATCCTGTCAGTGTCCAGTTGCAACCTCCAACAGTCCTTCACACTATCTGCCGCTCCACCAACCTTTGTGTCATCGACAAACTTTATAACCCATTCTTCCATTTTCTCAACCAAGTCATTTATAAAAATCGCAAAGAGCAGAGGCTCCAGAACAGATCTGTGCGGAACATCACTGGTCACTGAGCTCCAAGCTGAATACTTTCCATCTGCTACCACCCTGTGTCATCTATGGGCCAGCCAATTCTGTACCCAGACAGTCAGATTTCCCTGTATCCCATGTCTCCTTATTTTCTGAATGAGCCTACCTTGGGGAACCTTATCAAACGCCTTGACCACATCCATGTCTCTACTTTCTTCACTGTGTTTTGTCAGATCCTCAAAGAATTCAATAAGGCTTGTGAGGCATGAGCTGCCCTCCTCAAAGCCATGCCAACTATCTGTAACCAAACTACGGTTTCCCAAATAATCATAAATTCTGTCTTGTAGAATCCTCTTGGAACAATTTACCCACCACACCCCTAAGACTAACTGGTCTCTAATTCCCAGGATTATCCCTGTTCCGTGTCTTGAACAAGGGAATAACATTTGCCCTCCCCCGCTCATCTGGCATTACTCCAGTGGAGAGTGAGGATGCAGAGATCATTGCCAAAGGCACAGCAAACTCTTCCCTCACTTCCTGTTTTAACTTTGCGTATATCTCATCTGGACCAGGGGACTTAAGTATCCTTATGCTTTTCAAAATTTTCAGCACATCCTCCTTCTTAACACCAACCTATTCAAGCATATCAGCGTGGTTAATGCTGTCCTCATGAACATCAAGGTCCCTCTCACTCGTGAATACTGAAGCAAAGTATTCATTAAGGACCTCCCCTACTTTCTCCGAGTTCAGGCACAATTTCATTCCACTATGCCTGATGGGCACTACCCTCATTCTGGCCATCCTCTTGTTCCTCACATAAGTGTAGAATGTTTTAGGGTTTTCCTTAATCCTACCCACTAAAGCTTCCTCATGCCCACTTCTAGCTCTCCTAAGTCCATTCTTCAGTTCCTTCCTGGCTACCTTGTAACTCTCTAGAGCCATGTCTGATCTTTGCCGCCTCATTCTTAAGCTTCCTTCTTCCTCTTGACTAGATGTTCCACATCCCTTGTCACCCAAGGTTTCTTCACTCTCCCCTCCCTTCCTTGCCTCAGTGAGACAAAGCAATCCAGCACTGTCAGCCTCAACAACCTCCACATTTCTGTTGAGCATTTCCCTGAGAACATCTGTTTCCAATTGAGGTGACCCAGTTCCTGCCTAATAGCATTGTAGTTCCCCCTCACTAAACTAAATACTTTGCTCTTCTGCCTCTGCATGAGTATAATAAAAGGCAGGGAGTGGTGATCACTATCACTGAAATGCTCTCCCACAACGAGATCTGACACCTGACCTGGTTCGTTGCCAAGCATCAAATCCAATATGGCCTCCCCTCTAGTCGGCCTATCTACATATTGAGTCAGGAATTCTTCCTGAACGCACCTGACAAAATCTGCTCCATCCAAACTATTTGAACTAAGGAGGTACCATTCAATAATAGGGAAGTTAAAGTCACCCATAACAATAACCCTTTTACTTCTGCACCTTTTCAAAATCTGCCTCCCAACAATTCTGGCCAGGTCCTCTCTCAAGTCCTTGTAGTTACCTTTCTTCAATTGTGATACTATTACATCTCATTCCCTCTCAAACTGCAAGATAAATTCTATCATACGATGGTCACTACTTCCTGAGGGTTCCTTCAACTCCAGCTCCCTAATCTAGTCTGCCTCATTGTCCATTTGAAATCCAGAACTGCCTGTTCCCTAGTGATTTCTACCACAAGCTCCTAAAACCATCTTGTAGACATTCCACAAATTCCTTTTTTGAGATCCACTACCAACCTGACTTTCCCAGTCCACCTGTATATTGAAGTTTCCCGTGATTATTGTAAGTGTCTTTCTTATATACCTTTTCTATTTATTTTCCCCACATCTTGACGAATGCTAAGAGGCCTGTACATAACTCCCATCGGGATCATCTTTTTTGGTTCTCAACTTTTATGCCTTCCGATACAGTATAATTTCATGATATCTGTATTAATGTATCTAATTGTCAATATCACCAATTTCAAACTTTGTTGTCAAAACGTGTGGCGCTGGAAAACCACAGCAGGTCAAGCAGTATCCAAGAAGCCGGAGAGTTGAAATATTGTGGAAGGTGGGGAAGGGGGCTGAGAGATAAATGGGGTGGTTGTGGGGCTGGAGGGATGGTAACTGGGAAGGTGATAGGTGGTTGCCGGTGGGGGTTGATGGTGATAGGTCGGAGCGGGTAGGTGGGAAGGAAGATGGACACGTAGGACAGTTCAAGAGGGCAATGATGTGGTGGGGAAACTTTGTTGTAACTAGTGGACGAGTGGGACAAAGACACAAACCAGTTCATTCTCCGACTGGACCATAACAATAATCACAGAGGGAGAAGCTCAAAACTGAGGTGATTTTTCTGATCATATGTTGCTAACAGTAGTGTGTAGAGTTTGAATTTTGTGTCATACTTGGGAATGGGTAATTGGGACATGAGTAATCTTTGTCAGCTTTGACAAAGGGTCAGTTAGACTCAAAACGTCAGCTCTTTTCTCTCCTTACAGATGCTGCCAGACCTGCTGAGATTTTCCAGCATTTTTCTCTTTTGGTTTCAGATTCCAGCATCCGCAGTAATTTGCTTTTATCATGAGTAATCATGTTTGTTGGGTGAGGGAGGAAGGTTGGAAATAATTGATTATTGTAGAGAAATGTGAAACTGTGTTTTCCAGGGAACAAAGAAACATCCGCAACATGTTTTGGAGAATGAGGTGGAGAGCCTTGGGGCTCATCTGAATGCATACACTTCTCGTGAGCAGACTGCCTACTACATGAAATCATTGGCTAAGGATTTACCAAAAGGTACTGAACATTTCAGAACTTTTGGAGATTATTCAAATGTTTATTTGGTGCTTTTGTCTGTAAATTGGGGTGCAGGATTTGAATTTGTATGAACTCCACTTCCTTAGCCTGAGGGGGTGGGCAATATTAAATACAAACCTAGCAACACAGAAGACATCGATTTGGCCCATTGTGACTATGCTGAAGTCTTTGAAGCTGCTACTCAGTTCCTTTCCCTGTATTTATTGTGAGAATCCTTCAGCATTTTGACATGTCTTTTTGGCATGGATTCCTTTGTCCCATTATACATTCCAGTTAGATCATTGTGAACCCTGGTTTGTGCTGAACCCACTTCTCAGTGAATCCACAGCGTCCTGGGTTAGTGGCTGTATTGAAATCAGATGCTTGGTGAAAAGGTATTCGAGGGAATGGAGCTGAGCAATGCCTTCACACCAATTGGATGGAAAGATTTTGATGGCAAACTTGCTGATATATGTATATTCATAAATTTATTATGGACGAGCTTGAGGTTGAGGGGGTCTTGATTACCATAGGAACCCTTCCTCTACCTTTGCATGTTAACAATGAGTGGGTATGAGGATGTGGTGAAGAACGAATGAGTGTGACATGTAGGAAACAGTTTAGCTGGCTGTGAATGGCCTAATCTTAAACTGCTAGTTAAAGCCCTGTTAAACAATGCAGAATTAGTTACTGCCATAGTTTAGCATTGTCAAACTCTGCTAGTTACTACTGCTGCTACATTGATTCTATGCTGCTAGTTAAAATGGTCACACTCATCTGTTTGAATTGATGCGTTTTTCTTTAACAGCTATGGAAATCCTTGGTGACCTGGTACAGAACAGCTCACTATCAGAACCAGAGCTGGAACAAGGACGGAAGCTAATCCTACGGGAGATGCAGGAGATGGAGAGCAACCTGGATGAGGTGGTGTTTGATTATCTTCACGCCACTGCCTTTCAGGGAACACCCCTCGCCTTCCCTGTGGTGGGGCCCACTGAGAATGTCAAGTAAGTTTGTTCTTGTTCCTTTGTGAGGGGGGGGGCGGGGGTCACTGGCTGATTTATGGCCTTTTGTTAGCTGCCCTTGATCTACCTCCTTGAACCACTGCAGTCCATGTGCTGTCGGTAAATCAATAATACTGTTAGGCAATAGACAATAGGTGCAGGAGTAGGCCATTCTGCCCTTCGAGCCTGCACCACCATTCAATATGATCATGGCTGATCATCGTTAATCAGTATCCTGTTCCTGCCTTATCTCCATAACCTTGATTCCACTATCCTTGAGAGCTCTATCCAACTCTTTCTTAAGTGAATCCAGAGACTGGGCCTCCCCTGCCCTCTGGGGCATAGCATTCCACATAGCCACCACTCTCTGGGTGAAGAAGTTTCTCCTCATCTCTGTCCTAAATGGTCTACTCCGTATTTTTAAGCTGTGTTCTCTGGTTCGGCACTCACCCATCAGCGGAAACATGCTTCCTGCCTCCTGAGTGTCCAATCCTTTAATAATCTTATATGTCTCAATCAGATCCCCTCTCAGTCTTCTAAACTCAAGGGTATACAAGCCTAGTCGCTCCAGCCTTTCAGCATAAGGTAGTCCCGCCATTCCAGGAATTGGCCTCGTGAACCTGCGCTGCACTCCCTCAATAGCCAGAATGTCTTTCCTCAAATTTGGAGACCAGAACTGCACACAATACTCCAGGTGTGGTCTCACCAGGGCCCTGTACAGCTGCAGAAGAACCTCTTTGCTTCTATACGCAATCCCTCTTGTTATGAAGGCCAGCATGCTATTAGCCTTCTGCACTACCTGCAGTACCTGCATGCTTACCTTCATTGACAGGGGTCACTCCACCCTGGGGTGTGAATGACAAAACATTAGCATGCAACAAATCAGAACTGATCCCTGTGGTACCCCACTGGTCACTGCCTGCCATTCCGAAATGGAGCTGTTTATCACTACTTTGTTTCCTGTCAGCAAACCAACTTTCAATCCAAGTTAGTACTTTGCCCCCAATACCATGCGCCCTAATTTTGCTGACTAACCTCCTATGTGGGATTTTATCAAAAGCTTTCTGAAAGTCCAGGTACACTACATCTATTGGAACTCCCTCGTCCATCTTCAGAGTTAGATCCTCAAAAAATTCCAGAATATTAGTCAAGCATGATTTCCCCTTCATAAATGCATGCTATCCTGTTACTACTATCCAGATGTGTTGTAATTTCATCCTTTATAATAGACTCCAGCATCTTTCCCATCACTGAAGTCAGACTAACTGGTCTATAATTTCCTGCTTTCTCTCTCCCACCTTTCTTAAAAAGCGGTTAGGGAGGGAATTCCAGGATTTTAACCCAGCGACAGTGAAGAAATGAGGATATATTTCCGAGCCAGAATGGTGAATGATTTGGGGAAGTATTCCCATGGATCTGCTGCCCTTGTCCTTCTCAATGATAGGTTTAGAAGGGGTAGCCTAAGGAGCTTTGAGTTGCTGCAATGCACCTGCAAACACTGAACGCCTGTGGGGGAGGGAGTGAATGTTTGTGGATGTGGTGCCAATCAAGCAGATTACTTTGTCCTGGATGGTGTCAAGCGTCTTGAGTGTTGTTGAGGTTACACCCATTCAGGCAAGTGGGGAGTATTCCATCACACTCTTGACTTGTGCTTTGTACATGGTGAACAGGGTTTGGGGAAATAGGAGGTGAGTTACTTGCTGCAGGATAGTCTCTGTATTTATATGGCTGGTCCAATTCAGTTTCTGGTCATTGGTAACTCTCAGGCCGTTGATAGTGCTGCCTCTGAATGTCGATGAGAAATGGTCATTGCTTGGCATTTGTGGGGGTAACTGTTAGTTTGGAGGAGATGGCCTAGTGGTATTATCGTTAGACTATTAATCCAGAAACTCAGCTCATGTTCCCGGGAGCCGGGTTTGAGTTTTGCCATGGCACATGATGGAATTTGAATTCAGTAAAAAAGAGAATCAGGAATTAAGAGTCGACTGATGACCATGAAACCATTACTGGTTGTTGGAAAAATGTATCCAGTTCACTGATGTCTTTCAGGAAATGAAACCTGCCATCCTCTCCTGGCCCACATGCAACTTCAGACCTGCAGCAGTGTGATTGACTCACGACTGCCTTAACAAATCAATCAAGTCAAAGGCAAGGCGACAGGCAGTAAATGCTGACCAGCCAGCAACATCCATGTCCTTTGAGTGAATAAAAAAGAACTTGCCACTTGTCAGCCCAAGCCTGGCGTTGTGAATGGTGCTGAACATGGTGTGTTCATCAGTGAACATCCCTCCCTCTGACCTTATGATGGAGGGAAGGTCATTTTTGAAACAGCTGAATATGGTTGGAAATAGGAAGCTCTCTTAAGGAACTGAAGGTCCTTGTAGATGCAGTGACAATATCTGAGCCAGAAGGCCTGGTTTCAAGTCCTACTTGTTCCAGAGGTGTGTAGTAACATTTCTGAATGATTGGATTAGAAAATATCTCCCCTTAGGACCTAAGGATGAAACGATTGACTTTCAGCAACAGAGGACGAACCTACTGGCCTTCCAATGCCAATAGCATAATCCTTTACTAAACTGAGGTTCTAATACCAACATGTTGTTTGTTAACGATTAATCAATTTTCTTTTTGCTGTTAAGGTCATTGAGTCGCAACAGCCTCGAAGAGTTCATGAACAATCATTACAAAGCTCCGAGAATAGTCGTGGCTGCCTCAGGAGGTGAGAACATGATCAGCTCCAAACTAAGCTGGAGTTTGAATTACTTTAGGAAGGATATTGAGGTCTTGCAGTTGGTGCAGAGGAGGGCTATTACAATAGTGAGGAATAAGGTTTGTTTATTTGGATGACTGGAAAGGCAGGAGAAAGGTTAAGGCTTAATTAACTTGAGGCATTCAGCATTATGATGGGTTTTGATTGGAGTAAAGAATAGACCTTTTCTAACGGTAGGAGGGTCAGTAACCAGTGGGGGACAGTATTTTTTAGTGTGATCCTGAACAGCTGCCTGAAAGGGCAGTGGAAGCAGATTGAATAATAACTTTGGGAAGGTCTTGAATAAATAGTGGAATAGACAACTTCCATTGTTGTGGAGAAAGAGAATAGAAGTGAGACTAAGTGGGCAAAGATGTGACAAATGGAGTATGTGGAAAATTGTGAAATTGTCTATTTTGGCAGAAGAACTTATACACTTAATGGTAAGGTCCTAGGGAATGTTGCTGAGCAAAGAGACCTTGGAGTGCAGGTAAGGATGTTGCCAGGGTTGGAGGATTTGAGCTACAGGGAGAGGCTGAACAGGCTGGGGCTGTTTTTCCCTGGATCGTCAGAGGCTGAGGGCTGACCTCTATAGAGGTTTACAAAATTGAGGGGCATGGATAGAGTAAATAGGCAAAGTCTTTTCCCTGGGGTCAGGGAGTCCAGAACTAGAGGGTAACTTTTTCAAGCAGAGGGTGGTACGTGTATGGAATGAGCTGCCAGAGGATGTGGTGGAAGCTGGTACAATTGCAACATTTAAGAGGCATTTGGATGGATATATGAATAGGAAGGGTTCGGAGGGATATGGGCCGGGTGCTGGCAGGTGGGACTAGATTGGTTTGGGATATCTGGTCGGCGTGGATGGGTTGGACCGAAGGGTCTGTTTCCATGCTGTACCTCTCTATGACTCTGTAATGAAGAGATGAGCGTGATCTAACTTGTGCGAGATTGCAGATGGATCTGGGTGTCATAGTTCAATATTCACAAGGTTAGTATGCAAATGAAGCAAAAATTAGGAATGTTAATAATGTTAGCATTTTCATAGAAATGTCATAGCATTTACCACAAAGGGTATTGAATGCAAAGGTTATGTTTCATCGTATTCATGGCACTTTATCTGAGTGCTAATTTCCTTATTTAAGCAATGATGTAAATGCGTTGGAAGCAATTTAGAGAAGGTTTAGCAGATAAATAATATGGGGAAAGGTTGAGCAGGTTAAGCATTTATTATCAGGGGTTCTGAAGTATGAAAGATGATGAAGCAACAGGGTGGATGTGGAAGGGATGTGTTCCTCCTGTGGACAAATTTAGAGCTAGAGTTCACTACTTAAAAATGAGGAGTCCCCAATTTCAAACAGGAACGGCAAAACTTTTTGCTGAGACTCATAATCTTGGGAATTCTCTTCCTGAAAAGATGGTAGGAGATGAGTCCATGAATGTTTTCAAGACTGAGCTAGGTAAATTCATGTTGAACTGGGGATTGTGGCAGGTTATTGGGTGAAGGCAGGATTTGAGGTTACAATCAGATGATCTTATTGAATGGCAGAGCAGGCTTGAGAGGTCAAATGGCCAACTTCCTGTAGGTATTTGGGATAGCTCTGCTGGAGGGCCAGTATGGACTCAAGGCTGAATGGCCTCCTTTCCCATAATTCTCTAATTATTATAGTAAGGTGAAGAGTTTGTGTTTGAGGGTTGGTGTTTTGGGTAATGACAGTGAGGTCTGTGCTTGTCTCCTCAGGTGTTCAGCATGATGAGGTGCTGAGGCTGGTCCGTGAGCATTTTGGTGGCGTTTCCTTCAAATACGAGAATGATACGATCCCAATGCTGGCCCCATGTCGCTTCACAGGAAGTCAGGTCAGTATGACCTCGTCTAGTATGGTCACTAACCACAGGAGCAGCAGCCTGTTAGATATTTCAGCACCTGCCTTAACTGACACTGAGCCTGGAACTGAAAGAGCCCAGCCTCTGCCTTCATGCTGTGCTATTTTACCTGACTTAAAGAAAGGGGACACTTCGGTCATTTGAAATATCAGTCAGAAGAGAGTACAGTTTGAGGGGCAGGACTCGACAAAGTGGAAGCACCTGTCATTGGAGATGTGACTCCAGGAGGACCTGGCTCTAGGCACCCAATCAGGAAGGAGGGTTAAACCAGACCTTTGCAGTAAATTGGAGGATGAGGATTGGTCACTGGGAGGAAGATGAGGAACTGGGATTGGTTAGTGGTGAGGGACTGAGAAACTGGGATTGGTTCTGGGGTATTGAGAAGGTTAAGGCATTGAATGAATAAATTGAGTGTGTAAGAGATTGAATCAAACCACAGGACTAGAGCCAAGGATTAAACTGGAGGTGTAGTGGCAGTGTGGGTTAATCAGTATTACAGACTGGGGGGCGTGAAAGCTTGATTATTGAGCAGCTGGAACGTAGACTGGTGTTTGGGAGAAAGTGGCTGATCTTCAGTCGTTGAGGTTTTCGTTTCTTTACTGTACATGGCCACCTTTGCAGCTGCCTCATCCACACTGGGACCCTGGGTCATCTAGTACTGTCTGTATGAGGACCTTGAATATAGACAGAAGGGCCTCAGCAGCTTCTGGGCAGCATTGATCCTCCACCCCCCAGTCATCAGCTATAGCTGCTTTAGCTGAAGGGTTAGTCACTCTGTTGTGCAAGGTTGAATTGTCACTCTCTTTGGTTTCAGATTCTTGTGAGAGATGATGCTATGCCATTAGCACACATTGCGCTTGCTGTGGAGGGAGTTGGATCATCTAATCCTGATGTGGTTCCTCTCTTGATTGCCAGTACACTGATTGGAAACTGGGATCGTACTTACGGGGGAGGAGCGGTGAGTAGCTGTGGATCAGCGGCAGGGCCTTGCTCAGGCTGGATGGGCCTCATTGTGCAGATGGTGGACCCCAGCCACATCTGTCTTGTTCAATGGAAGCAAAATCTTAATTTCAGTAAATCTCAATTCTATTTTGGAATTCCCTCAAGGTCACCACTCTTCCCTTCTAACCTCCTGCATTCTATTCTGATAACCCTCTGAGATGTCCCTGCCTGTATAGCTCTGGCCTTTTCCCCAGCTTCCACTGCTGTACTATTAGCAGACCTGCCATCAACTGCTGGGGCCCCCGAGATCGCTGGATCACATCCGAAACCCCTCCACTCTCTGTCTCTCTTGTGTCAAACACTCTGTAAAGTACCTGGGTTGCTTTTGGACATGGAAGACATAGACAACATAGAAAGGTACAGCACAGAATAGGCCCTTCTGCCCACGATGTTATGCCGAGGATTATTCCTAATCTAAAATTAAATAACTTAACCTACGCACCCCTCAATTCACTGCTCTCCATGTGCATGTCCAGCAGTCGTTGAGATGTCCCTGCTTCCGTCACCACCACTGGCAATGCATTCACAACTCTCTGCGTAAAGAACAGACATTTCCTTTAGAGGAGATGTATAGAGGAGATGTATCTCTGACATCTCCTCTATACCTTCCTCCTAATATCTTAAAACTATGACCCCTCGTGCGAGTCAATCCTGCCCCAGGGAAAAGTCTCTGGCTATTGACTCTATCCATGCCTCTCATTATCTTGTATACCTCGATCAGGTCACCTCTCTTCCTCCTCTCCAGCAAGAAAAGTCCAAGCTTAGTCAACCTTTCTTCATAAGGCAAGCCATCCAGTCCAGGCAGCATCCTGGTAAACCTTCTTTGCACCCTCTCCAAAGCCACTATCTTTCCTATAGTAGGGCAACCAGACTTGGACACAGTATTCCAAGTGTGGTCTCACCAAGGTCTTGTAGAGCTGCAGCAAAACCTCGCGGCTCTTAAACTAGATCCCTCTGTTAATGAAAGCCAAAACACCATATGCTTTCTTAATAACCCTATCCAACTTTGAGGGTGGAAACTTTGAGGGATCTATGTACTTGGACACCCAGATCCCTCTGTTCCTCCACACTGCCAAGAATCCTGTCTTTAATCCTATATTCAGCATTCGAGTTTGGCTTTCTAAAATGCATCACCTCGCATTTATCCAGGTTGAACACCATCTGCCATTTCTCAGCCCAGCTCTGCATCCTGTCTATGTCGCACTGTAGCCTGCAGTAGCCCTCTATATCGACGACACCTCCAACCTTTGTGTTATCTGCAAATTTACTAACCCACCCCTCAACCTCCTCATCCAAGTCATTTATAAAAACCACAAAGAGCAGAGGCCCAAGAACAGAGCCCTGCGGGACCC
>NC_057727.1:59952077-59955474 GCF_004010195.1 Chiloscyllium plagiosum | reverse complement strand
GGGTCGGCGTGGACTTGTTGGGCCGAAGGGCCTGTTTCCACACTGTAAGTAATCTAATCTAATCTAATCTAATCTAATCATTCTTCCCCCCCGCCCACTTTCCCTTCTGAGCCTCAGTGCCAGAGACCTGACAACTATGGCTTTCCCCTGGTAGGTCGTCACCACCAGCAGTATTCAAAACGGTATACCTATAAGTAATCTAATCTAATCTAATCTAATCTAATCATTCTTCCCCCCCGCCCACTTTCCCTTCTGAGCCTCAGTGCCAGAGACCTGACAACTATGGCTTTCCCCTGGTAGGTCGTCACCACCAGCAGTATCCAAAACGGTATACCTATTGCCGAGGGGAACGGCCACAGGGGATCCTGCTCTGTCTGTTGATGCATTTTCCTCCCCCTGACTGTAACCCAGCTGTCCTTATCCTGTGTCTGGGGAGTGACCACCTCCCTGTATATCCTCTCAATTTCCCCCTTAGCCTCCTGGGTGATCCACAGTTCCTCCAGCTCCAGTTCCCTAACTCGGTTTTCGAGGAGCTGGGGTTGGGTGCACTTCCCGCAGATGTAGTCGGCAGAGACATGTGAAGTGTCTCTCCCCTGCCACGTTATGCAGGAGGAGCCTGCAACTGCCATAACATCCATATCCTGCCACTCTGAAAGCCCACACAGAACTAAACAAGGAAGAGAAAAAAAGAAAAAAAATGAGAAACCCTGAAAACTTACCGAGTTTACAGACTTTTAGTTAGGTTAGAGGAGGTGGGTGGGAGGAAGGCCCTATGGTGTAGGGTCACGGGTTTAGATCTCATCCACTTCAAAGCTTCCCGGCAGCCCTCGTTTCTCTCTGCCCTCTCCCCTCACTGCTCTCTTCAAAATGGAGACATTACGTTAGCCCTAGTTGAAGAGTCGGGGCTAATAAAAAGCTGACAGGTCCTTGGAGGATTGCCAGTTGCACCATGAAGCAGTCAGACACCAATACTCCACAAGGTGGAGTTGGACTGGCCAGCCTTCTCCTTAATGAAATCTGAATTCAGTCTGACCCTGTGCTATACCTGTTCTCAGAAGGTTTGATGGGGACAGGGTAGGGGGAGCTAACCCTGTGCTTCACCTGTCTTCAGGAGGTTTGATTGGGGCAGGATAGAGGGAGCTTTACTCTGTATCTAACCACATGCAGTCCCTGTCCCTGGGAGTGTTTGGTGGGGTACAGTGTAGAGGAAGCTTTACTTTGTATCTAACCTCATGCTGTCTCTGTCCTGGGAGTGTTTGATGGGCACAGTGTAGAGAGAGCTTACTCTGTATCTAACCCCATCCTGTCCCTGTCATAGAGATGTACAGCATGGAAACAGACCCTTCGGTCCAACCTGTCCATGCCGACCAGATATCCCAACCCAATCTAATCCCACCTGCCAGCACTCGGCCCATATCCCTCCAAATCCTTCCTATTCATATACGCATCCAAATGCCTCTTAAATGTTATAATTGTACCAGCCTCCAGCACATCCTCTGGCAGCACATTCCATACCCGTACCACCTTCTGCATGAAAAAGTTGCCCCTTAGGTCTCTTATATATCTTTCCCCTCTCACCCGAAACCTATGCCCTCTAGTTCTGGACTCCCCGATCCCAGAGAAACGACTTTGTCTATTTACCCTATCCATGCCCCTCATAATTTTGTAAACCTCTATAAGGTCACCCCTCAGCCTCTGACGCTCCAGGGAAAACAGCCCCAGCCTGTTCAGCATCTCCCCATAGCTCAGATCCTCCAACCCTGGCAATATCCTTGTAAATCTTTTCTGAACCCTTTTAAGTTTCACAACATCTTTCTGATAGGAAAGAGACCAGAATTGCACGCAATATTCCAACAATGGCCTAACCAATGTCATGTACAGCCGCAACATGACCTCCCAACTCCTGGACTCAATACTCTGACCAATAAAGGAAAGCATACCAAATGCTGCCTTCTCTAGGGTGTAGGTTTAGGGCGTTGTGGTTGGAGTGCCAGACCTCTAGGAATTCTCTGGCATGTCTTTGCTTAGCCTGTCCCAGGATAGATGTGTTGTCCCAGTTCCAGGGAAGGAAACAAACTGAACACACAAGAAAAGAAAGCCCTAGAAAACCTCAAAAAAGACAAAAACATCGTTATATTACCTGCAGACAAGGGTCGGCTCACAGTCATCCTGAACAGAAGGGACTACATCGAGAAAGCCAATGCACTACTCGCAGACACCAACACCTACCAAGAGGTGGCGCTAGACCTACCCCCACAACTAGGAAACAAAATGACATATCTCCTAAAAAAATTACACAATTCCGGACAATTAAACAAGACAGAATTCCAGAAAATGAAACCAGACGGAACCAACACCCCACGATTCTATGGACTACCAAAAATCCATAAACCAGGAGCCCCCCTCAGATCCATAGTCCCACTACCCGGAACACCAACTTACAGATTGGCCAAAGAACTACACGTAAGACTGAAATACCTAGTAGAAGAGTCACAGCACTCCATCCACTCCACCCAGGAATTCCTAAAGATCATCAAAAACACCAAAATAGAGGAAGACAAAGCAATGATCTCATTCATACATCAAAGAAGTTTCAGAAATGACAGCCAGATTACTGAGACCCTTCGGAATCCTAGTAGCACACAAACCCACCAACACTCTCAAACAAAAACTAACAAACTTAAAAGACCCAGTACAACCCATGGACAAAACCAACGTCGTCTACAAAATTCCATGCAAGGACTGCCACAAACACTACGTAGGACAAACAGGAAGAAAGTTAGCCACCAGGATACATGAACACCAGCTAGCCACAAAAAGACACGACCCTCTCTCCCTCGTAGCCCTACACATGGATGAAAAAAACCACCAATTCGACTGGGACTGGGACAACACATCTATCCCGGGACAGGCTAAGCAAAGACATGCCAGAGAATTCCTAGAGGTCTGGCACTCCAACCACAACGACATAAACAAACACATAGATCTCGATGCCATCTATCAACCCCTCAGAAAACGAACAGGAAATGACATCACCACAAACCCCAGGAACCCCATCCAGGACAAACATCTAAATAGAAAGCAGGAGACAACAGCTTCGCTTCACTTGGAGGTTGCCACTGATGATGTTACCTAGCCAGGTAATGAAAAGTCTGGATATCAAACCTACAGCACAGCGAGCAAACCTACACCCAAAACCTCAACCTGAGCTACAAACCTTCACAAGCCTTCTTCTCTATCCTATCTACCTGCGACTCCACTTTCAAGGAGCTATGAACCTGCACTCCAAGGTCTTTTTGTTCAGCAACACTCCCTAGGACCTTATCATTAAGTGTATAAGTCCTGCTCAGATTTGCTTTCCCAAAATGCAGCACCTCGCATTTATCTGAATTAAACT
>NC_057727.1:59941142-59950295 GCF_004010195.1 Chiloscyllium plagiosum | reverse complement strand
ACTGAATCAGAAAATTGTCTTGTACACACTTAGCAAATTCTTCTCCATCTAAACCTTTAACACTATGGCAGTCCCAGTCTATATTTGGAAAGTTAAAATCCCCTACCATAACTACCCTATTATTCTTACAGATAGCTGAGATCTCCTTACAAGTTTGTTTCTCAATTTCCCTCTGACTATTAGGGGGTCTATAATACAATCCCAATAAGGTGATCATTCCTTTCTTATTTCTCAGTTCTACCCATATAACTTCCCTGACTGTATTTCCGGGAATATCCTCCCTCAGCACAGCTGTAATGCTATCCCTTACCAAAAATGCCACTCCCCCTCCTCTCTCGCCTCCCTTTCTATCCTTCCTGTAGTATTTGTATCCTGGAACATTAAGCTGCCAGTCCTGCCCATCCCTGAGCCATGTTTCCGTAATTGCTATGATATCCCAGTCCCATGTTCCTAACCATGTCCTGAGTTCATCTGCCTTCCCTGTTAGGCCCCTTGCATTGAAATAAATGCAGTTTAATTTATTAGTCCTACCTTGTCCCTGCCTGCCCTGACTGTATGATTCACTTCTGTTCTCAACTGTACGATTCACTTCTGTTCTCAACTGTACCAGTCTCAGATTGATCTCTTTCCTCACTATCTCCCTGGGTCCCACCCCCCCCACCTTACTAGTTTAAATCCTCTCGAGCACTTTGAGCAAATCTCCCTGCCAGTATATTTGTCCCCTTCCAATTTCGGTGCAATCCGTCCTTCTTGTACAGGTCACTTCTAACCCCAAAAGAGCTAGTGTTTGATGGGGACAGGGTAGAGATACCTTTACTCTGTATCTAACCCTGTTCTGCACCTGTCTTGGGAGTGTTTAATGGGGACAAGGTAGAGGGAGCTTTACTCTGTATCTAACCCCGTGCTGTCCCTGTCCTGGGAGGGATGATGGGGACAGTGTAGAGGGAGCTTTACTCTGTATCTAACCCCATCCTGTCCCTGTCCTGGGAGGGATGATGGGGACAGTGTAGAGGGAGCTTTACTCTGTATCTAACCCCATGCTGTCCCTGTCCTGGGAGGGATGATGGGGACAGTGTAGAGGGAGCTTTACTCTGTATCTAACCCCATGCTGTTCCTGTCCCTGGGAGTGTTTGATGGGGAAAAGTGTGCGTATTGATGATGATATTGCTTATTTCTTGTTTATCTCTACAGAACCAGTCAAGTCGCCTGGCCCAGATTTCTGTTGAGAATAAGCTGGGTCACAGTTTCCAATCCTTCAATACATGTTACTCCGACACAGGCCTTTGGGGGATATACTTGGTCTGTGATGGAATGAGCATTGAAGACATGCTGCACTTTGCCCAGGGAGAATGGTGAGTGTGCTGCTGCACGTCCTGTGATGGCTGCTTGTCCTTTTAGCATCACTTACTGCAATCTGCTGGTGAAAACATTGAAGTGATCCAGTTTTTCAAATTAAACTAAGTATTAAACCTTTATTGAGAGAGGTTCAAACAAATACTCAATGATGTTTGGTGCTGTACCTGCATGATTGATTTTATCCAGACCAGACATACAGATACCCCTCCCAT
The DNA here is from genome assembly GCF_004010195.1 of Chiloscyllium plagiosum. Lineage (NCBI taxonomy): Eukaryota > Metazoa > Chordata > Chondrichthyes > Orectolobiformes > Hemiscylliidae > Chiloscyllium > Chiloscyllium plagiosum. Next base: position 59,948,727 of record NC_057727.1, on the reverse strand, counting down.
CCTGCTGGGGCAGGAACTGAGTTACCCCTGATAACCCCCACCCTGCTGGGGCAGGCACCCAGATGTCTCTTTCTCAACCCCCCCCCCCCCGCGCCAACCCTGCTGGGGTGGGCACAGAAAAATAATCAAGGAGGTAATGTAACTGTTTGGTCTTTGTTTGTGTTCAGGATGCGCCTTTGCACCAGTGTGACGGAGAGTGAGGTGACCAGAGCCAAGAACGCGCTGAAGACCCGTTTGATTGCTCAGTTGGATGGTGAGATGAAAAGCAGATTGTGAAAATATGAACATTCAACCCCTCATCCCACTTGTCATTCATTCAAATAATGATTGATCTGTGTTTTAACTTCATTTTCCCAGCTTTGTTTCATGTTCCTTGTTAGCATTTCTCAGCAAAGTGAGTCTGCTTTAATCCAGGGCCTAAAGCCAACTGACTTTCACACCACAGTGTTTGGAGGAAGCGGGTCCCAGATTTCCCCTCCGGGTGTGTGAGCAAGTATACCCTAGCGTCACTCCAGATCTAATTCCCTTGGATCTTGATGCGTTCTGAACGCTCCTGTCCCCCACCCATCTTCACCTCATTATCAGATCCCTTAATATTCAAAATCCATTGATCAAAACACTATAAAATACAGGCATAGTTAGTGTGGCCCTGTCTTCTTCAACAGCCCTGAACCAACCCAGTGCCAGTCGAGCCTCTGCATTGCCCTCCGTCCTGAGCTCTGTATGGGCTATTGTTGTATAGCCCAGGACTGTGACTGACTGACTTCTTTTCTTTGCAGATTGGATACTGAACTCAATCCTGTGCCCAGGCCACGGTGACTTCCCTGTTCACTGGGCCTGAGATATACAGAGAGGCAGTGCAGTGTGGGGATTCTACTCTCTTTGGTGTGTTCGCTGTGTTCTATTGGACACCAATCAGGCCGTACTGATGGGCCGAGCCTGACTGAGGGCATCAATCAGGGAAGAGACTGGAGGGGAATCAAATTTTTGGGAGGGGGAGGTGTGTTACTGACCAGAAGGGAATTGATCTATGGTGGAGTGGAGATGGGAATTACTGATTGGAGGAGAATCGATCCATGGAGGGGGTGCTGACTGGAAGGGAATTGATCTGTGGTGGGGGTGGGGTTTGTGACCAGAGGGGAGTTGATGCATGGTAGAGAGGGTACTGACTGGAGGGGACAAACAGCCTCGAGTCTGGTTGTGAAGGGGACATTGCCTCAGGAATTATGTTCCTGACTGTTGAGTGGCAGTGAATAGGATTAAGCAAAGGTGTTTCCTGATTTTCATTCAGGCTAGACCTGCTCAGCAGCCAAACAGACAGTTGTCCACAGATAGAACTCCAGTATCTAGCAGAGGCACTTAGCCCCAGGGAGAACAGTGAGGTGTGTGCAATGCTCATGGTGTTGGAGCTTACTAATATCCACGTTTGTTCACAGGTACGACACCAACATGTGCAGATATCGGGAGGCAAATCCTTAGTTACGGCCGACGTATCTCACTGGCAGAGTGGAATGCCAGGATTGATGTATGTATTGATTGACCATAACCATTTCTGTGGATAGCTCAGAAACTCTAGAAACACTCTGCCTAACAGAGCCCACTTGACGCTTATTGCCTGAAGTACTCGTATTTAGTAACTAAATATAGGAGCCTATCCCCCAGTAAGAGTCAGTGTATCTAGGACCCATACCCTAGCAAGCATCAGTGTGTGTGGGACCCTGTACCCCAGTGAGAGTCAGTGTGTGTGGGAAAAGCTTCAGATTAGTTTCACAGCTTGGTGCAACATTGAGGGCCAAAGAGCCTGTACTGCACTGTAGTGTTCTATGTTTGATGAGAATCAGTGTATGGGACTGTACCCTAGTGAGAATCTGTGTGTGTGTGTGGGACTGTACCCCAGCGAGAGTCAGTGTGTGTGGGGAACTGTACCCCATGTGAGTCAGTGTGTGGGGGGGACTATACCCCAGTGAGAGTCAGTGTGTGCGGGACTGTACCCCAGCGAGAGTCAGTGTGTGTGGGGAACTGTACCCCATGTGAGTCAGTGTGTGTGGGGGACTGTACCCCAGTGTGAGTCAGTGTGTGTGGGACTGTACGTCAGTGTGTGTGGGACCCTGTACCCCAGTGTGAGTCAGTGTGTGTGTGGACTGTACCCCAGTGTGCGTCAGTGTGTGTGGGATCCTGTACCCCAGTGAGAGTCAGTGTGTGTGTGGTACTGTACCCCAGTGAGAGTCAGTGTGTGAGCGTGTACCCCAGCGAGAGTCAGTGCGTGTGGGACTGTACCCCAGCGAGAGTAGATGTGTGTGTGTCTGTACCCCAGTGTAAGTCAGTGTATGGGGAATCCTGTACTCCAGTGAGAGTTTGATGTTGTGAACATTTTGGAGATATGGATAGGAATGGTTGTTGCAGGTTCTGGGATTTAGATGTTTCAGTAAGAACAGGGAAGATGGTAAAAGGGAGGGAGGTGTGGCATTGTTAGTCAAGGACAGTATTACGGTGGCAGAAAAGACGTTTGAGGATTCGTCTGCTGAGGTAGTTTGGGCTGAGGTTAGAAACTGGAAAGGAGAGGTCACCCTGTTGGAAGTTTTCTATAGCCCTCTGAATAGTTCCAGAGATGTAGAGAATAGGATAGCAACGATGATATTCCCAAATATTGACTGGAAATACTATCGTTCGTGTACTTTAGTTGGGTCAATTTTTGTCCATTGCATGCAAGAGGGTTTGCTGACACAGTATGTAGACAAGCCATCAAGAGGTGAAGCCACATTGGATTTGGTACTGGGTAATGAACACAGCTAGCCTTTAGAGTTGAAGATAGGTGAGCACTTTGGTGATGGTTACTTTAGTGATGGAAAGGGACAGGTATACACAGAGTGGTAAGGGCGTGGAATGCCCTGCCTGCCAATGTAGTCAACTCAGCCACATTAGGGGTATTTAAACAGTCCTCGGATAAGGACAAGGATGATGATGGGATAGTGTAGGGGAATGGGCTTAGATTAGTTCATAGATCGGTGCAACATCGAGGGCCGAAAGGTGTGTTCTGTGCTGTATTGTTCTATGTTCTGTATCATAGGATAAGAGTTATAGCTGGGGGAAGGACAACTATGCTGCGATTAGGCAAGATTTAGGATTCATCGGGTGGGGAGAGATGGGCACAATTGAAATGTGGAGCTTATTCAGGGAACAGCTACTGCGTGTCCTTGATAAGTATGTACCTGTCAGGCAGGGAGGAAGTTGTCAAGTGAGGGAGCAGTGGTTTACTAAAGAAGTTGAATCTCTTGACAAGAGGATAAAAAAGACTCAGTTAGGACACTTGAGAGTTACAAGTTAGCCAGAAAAGACTTAGAGCTCAGAAGAGCCAGGAGAGGACATGAGAAGTCATCGACAGATAGGATCAAGGAAATCCCTAAAGCTTTCTTTAGGTATGTCAGGAATAAAAGAATGATTAGAGAACGATTAGGGCCAATTGAGGATAGTAGTGGGAAGTTGTGCGTGGAGTCTGAGGAGATCGGGGAAGCGCTAAATTAATATTTTTCGTCTGTATTCGCGCTAGAAAAAGATGATGTTGTTGAGGAGAATACTGAGATATGGGCTACTAAACTAAGCAGAATTGAGGTTCACGAGGAGGTATTAGCACTTCTGGAAAGTATAAAATAGGTAAGTCCCGTGGGCCGGATTGGATTTATCCTAGGATTCTCTGGGAAACCAGGGAGAAGATTGTAGAACCTTTGGCTTTGATCTTTATGTCATCATTGTCTCCAGGAATAGTGCTAGAAGACTGGAGGATAGCAAGAAGGGGAGTAGAGACAACCCTTGTAATTATAGACCAGTGAGCCTTACTTCAGTTGTGGGTAAAGTGTTGGAAAAGGTTCTAAGAGCTAGGATTTATAATCATCTGGAGAGGAATAAGTTGATTAGGGATAGTAAGCATGGTTTTGTGAAGGGTAGGTCGTGCCTCACAAACCTTATCGAGTTCTTTGAGAAGGTGACCAAACAGGTGGATGAGGGTAAAGTGGTTGATATGTTGTATATGGATTTCAGTAAGGCGTTTGATAAGGTTCCCCATGGTAAACTAATGGAGAAAGTGAAGTCACATGGTGTGCAGGGTGTTCTAGCAGGTGGATAAAGAACTGGTTGAGCAACAGGAGACAGAGAGTAGTAGTTGAAGGGAGTTTCTCGAAATGGAGAAAGGTCACCAGTGGTGTTCCATAGAGGTCAGTGCTGGGGTCACTGTTGTTTGTAATATACATAAATGATCTGGAAAAGGCCACTGTTGGTCTGATCAGTAAGTTTTCAAATGGCACGAAGATTGGTGGAGTAGCAGAAAGCATAGGGGACTGTCAGAGAATACAGGAGGATATAGATTAGAGAGTTAGGTGGAGAAGTGGCAGACGGAGTTCAATCCAGGCAAATGTGAGATGATGCATTTAGGGAACTCAAATTCTAGAGTGAACAATACTGTAAACAGAAGAGCCTTGGGAAAAGTTGATGGGCAGAGAGATCTGGGAGTGCAGGTCCATTGTATCCTGAAAGTGGCTGCACAGGTGGCTAGAGTGGTCAAGCAGGCATGTGGTATGCTTGCCTTCATCGGACGGGGTATCGAGTATAAGAGCTAGCAGGTCATGTTAAAATTCTACAAGACTTTGGTTCGGCTGCATTTAGAATACTGTGTACTGTTCTGGGCGCCACATCACCAAAAGGATGTGGGCGCTTTGGAGAGGGTGCAGAGAAGGTTTACGAGGATATTGCCTGGTATGGAAGGTGCTAGCTATGAAGAAAGGTTGAGTAGGTTAGGTTTGTTTTCATTAGAAAAAAGGAGATTGAGGGGGGACATGATTGAGGTTTACAAAATCCTGAAGGGTATAGACAGTGTGGACAGAGATAAGCTTTTTCCCAGGGTCAGGGATTCAATAATGAGACGTCACGCTTTCAAGGTGAGGGGTGAAAAGTTTAAGGGGGATACACTTGGAAAGTACTTTACACAGAGGGTGGTAGGTGCCTGAAAAGCGTTACTAGCAGAAGTAGTAGAGGCAGGCACGGTAGATTCATTTAAGATGCATCTGGACAGATGCATGAGTAGGTGGGCAGCAGAGGGATACAGATGCTTAGGAATTGGGCGATAGGTTTAGACAGTGGATTTGGATCGGCTCAGGCTTGGAGGACCAAAGGGCCTGTTCATGGGCTGTAAATTTTCTTTGTTTTTTGTAGACTATTGCAGAAAATACGGAGGCATGGGATTGAGGGAGATTTGACGGTTTGGATCAGAAATTGGCTAGCTGAAAGAAGACAGGGAGGTGGTTGATGGGAAATATTTATCCTGGAGTTCAGTTACTAGTAGGGACTGCAAGGATCTGTTTTGGGGCCACTACTGTTTGTCATTTTTATAAATTACTTGGATGAGGGTGTGGAAGGATGGGTTAGTAAATATGCAGATGACACTAAGGTCGGTGGAGTTGTGGATAGTGCTGAAGGATATTGCAGGTTACAGAGGAACATTGATAAGTTGCAGAGCTGGGCTAAGAGGTGGCAATGGATTTTAATGTGAAAAGTGTGAGGTCATTCACTTTGGAAGGAGTAACAGGAATGCAGCCTACTGGGCTAATGGTAAGATTCTTGGTAATGTCGATGAGCAGAGAGATCTCTGTGTCCAGGTACATAGATCCCTGAAAGTTGTTAAGAAGGCGTACGGTGTGTGAGCTTTTATTGGTAGAGGGATTGAGTTTCGGAGCCATGAGGTCATGCTGCAGCTGTACAAAACTCTGGTGCAGCCACATTTGGAGTATTGTGTACAGTTCTGGTCACTGCATTACAGGAAGAATGTGGAAGCTTTGGAAGGGGTTCAGAGGAGATTTACGAGGATGTTGGCAGGTATGTGGGGAAGGTCGTATGAGGAAATGCTGAGGGACTTGAGGGAAGGAGGTTGAAAGGTGACTTAATTGAGACATATGAGATAATCAGATGGTTAGGTAGGGTGGACAGTGAGAACCTTTTTCATCGGATGGTGATGGCTCGCAAAAGGGGGCTTAGCTTTAAATTGAGGGGTGATAGATAAAGGACAGATGTCAGTGGTAGTTTCTTTACTCGGAGTAGTAGGGGCGTGGAATAAACATTGGACGTGGTCATTCCATAAACATGTGGATGAAAATGGAATAGTGTAGGTTAGAAAAGCTTCAGATTAGTTTCACAGGTTGGTGCAACATTGAGGGCCAAAGAGCCTGTACTGCACTGTAGTGTTCTATGTTTGATGAGAATCAGTGTATGGGACTGTACCCTAGTGAGAGTCTGTGTGTGTGGGACCCTGTACCCCAGTGAGAGTCTGTGTGTTTGAAACCCTGTACACCAGTAAGTTTTACTGCCTCATGACTGATGAATGGGCTGCATTTGAGTTGTTTCTCTCAATATCATTCCCATTTTTTCCTGTGTAACTGTGATGTTGCACTGTTTTCTGGAACAGGATGTTGATGCTCTGAAGTTGCGTGATGTTTGTACCCGGTATATCTATGACAAGTGTCCAGCTGTCGCTGCAGTCGGTAAGTTCAGTCCTTCTCCAGCAATAGCTCAGTGCCTGTGTTTTAGTGCCTACACATGCTGAGTTGTTTAGCAAGCCCAAGGAAGTTTTGCAAACCTGTGGTGAGAATGTGAGTCCAGTTCCAAGTCATGTCCAGTTAGAATATTGAGAGTGTGGGTACTAAAAACCTGTGGGCGTGAATTAAAGAGAGGCCACTGATTGTAAACAGCTATAAGAAGACATGGAAAGCTTTCCAGGAATTGCTGCTTTCACCTGTGTCTGGGTCTAGATTATTTGGGGCTGTGGTTTATTGTTCCAATTGAGAGTTCTGTTTGCTCTTAAGGAGGATTAATGACCTCTTCCATGCTGGTGCGGTGCTGAGGTGCTGGTTTAAAGTGGGCAGGGGTGGTGTTAGGGTCGGGGAGCGTGGGGCCCAGACTGACCTCTTCATCCATGAGCTAACTTGAATCATGCAGGTTGGTGATGGTATAAGAGCCATAAACACTCCTTGTTTATTCACTCATGGAATGCGGCTATCGCTGGCGAGATAGAATTTATTGCCATTCCTATTTTCTCAGAGGGCAGTTAAGAGTGAAGCACATTACTGTGGGTCTGGAGTCGCATGCAGGCCATATCAGGGGAGGATATCAGATTCTTTCCCTTAATAGACAATAGGTGCAGGAGTAGGCCATTCTGCCCTTCAAGCCTGCACCACCATTCACCATGATCATAGCTGATCATCCTTAATCAGTATCCTGTTCCTGCCTTATCTCCATAACCCTTGATTCCACTATCCTTGAGAGTTCTATCCAACTCTTTCTTAAATGAATCCAGAGACTGGGCCTCCACTGCCCTCTGGGGCAGAGCATTCCACACAGCCACCACTCTCTGGGTGAACAAGTTTCTCCTCATCTCTGTCCTAAATGGCCTACCCCGTACTTTTAAGCTGTGTCCTCTGTTTCGGCACTCACCCCACAGCGGAAACATGTTGCCTGCCGCCAGAGTGTCCAATCCTTTAATAATCAGATCCCTTCTCAGCCTTCTAAACTCAAGGGTATACAAGCCCAGTCACTCCAGTCTTTC
>NC_057727.1:59935875-59940330 GCF_004010195.1 Chiloscyllium plagiosum | reverse complement strand
GCCTTCTTCACTATCTGCTGTACCTGCATGCTTGCCTTCATTGATTGGTGTACAAGAACACCCAGATCTCTATGTGCTGCCCCTTTACCTAAATTGATTCCATTTAGGTAGTAATCTGCCTTCCTGTTCTTGCCACCAAAGTGGATAACCATACATTTATCCACATTAAACTGCATCTGCCAAGCATCTGACCACTCACCTAACCTGTCCAGGTCACCCTGTAATCTCCTAACATCCTCCTCACATTTCACCCTTCCACCCAGCTTAGTATCATCAGCAAATTTGGTAATGTTATTACTAATACCATTAGTATATTAATATATTGTAAAATGCTGCAATCCCAGTACTGATCCCTGTGGTACCCCACTGGTCACTGCCTGCCATTCCAAAAAGGAGCTGTTTATCACTACTCTTTGTTTCCTGTCAGCCAACCAACTTTCAATCCAAGTTAGTACTTTGCCCCCCAATACATAATTTTGCTGACTAACCTCCTATGTGGGACTTTATCAAAAGCTTTCTGAAAGTCCAGGTACACTACATCCACCGGATCTCCCTTGTCCATCTTCAGAGCTTATGCCCGAAACGTTGATTCTCCTGTTCCCTGGATGCTGCCTGACCTGCTGCGCCTTTCCAGCAACACATTTCCAGCTTTTTACTCATGCTCCCAAGGCATTATATGAGGTTAGATTATTATTATTACCACTGCATCACTCCATCACCTCAATACAAGAAGTGTGTTCTTTCAACCTGTTTTTTAAATCAGACTTGGGAAACGGCACAGCATCACTCAGATTGATATTTCTGCTCCTGCTGGTGGCAACGTGCCAATTTGTTCACTGACTTCTATCTCTGTCTCCGACAGGTCCAATAGAGCAGTTACCAGATTATAACCGAATCCGGAGCGCCATGTACTGGCTGCGTCTGTGAGCCAGCTCCAGGAGTGAAGCTGTTTCCTACATTGAGCCCTTGGTCTCAGGGCAGCCTCACCCATTCGCTCGGTCATCGATTTTGTGCTGTAAATTTGAAATGGTGGACAGCTTGTTTGAAATGTAGGAGAGTTATTAAAGTGATCTCTGTAACCCAACTGTACAGAACATATAAAGGTGTCTGTTTATCTGAAATCCTGGCTGTGAATTGCAACAGAAATCATTACCTCAGGTTAGTTTGTTCACTGACAGTGCTGTGGGAGGTGTGCCTTTTTGTTTAAGAGATTGGTGGGGAGATCCTTAATGCATAATGGAACATGAACTCTGCTGTAGGACTGAGAGCACCCCTCTTTCTTGATTCTCCAGAATTGTCACCCTGCAGAATATATCCTGTAATAACTGTTGGTCACAGAAGATGCGCACTAATCCTCATGCAGTTATTTTATCATACAGCATTGACAGAGGATTATGCCTCATTTTGCCTGTGCTAGCCCTTGAAGAAATCTGAACAATGGCACTATCCCTCATTGCTTGCTCAGATAGCCCAGCAAAATGTTAATAGAGAAATACACAACGAAACAATCACATTGACCGCTCTCATTCAACCTGATTCCACCTCCCTCCACATTATGTGTATATCATAGTTTGGATCAGAAATTTGCTTGCTGAAAGAAGACAGAGCGTGGTGGTTGATGGGAAATGTTCATCCTGGAATTCAGTTACTAGTGGTGTACCACAAAGGTCTGTTTTGGGGTAACTGCTGTTGGTCATTTTTATAAATGATCTGGATGTGGGCGTAGAAGGATGGTTTGAAAGAAAGTGAGGGCTGCAGATGCTGGAGATCAGAGCTGAAAATGTGTTGCTGGAAAAGCGCAGCAGGTCAGGCAGCATCCAAGGAACAGGAGAATCGATGTTTCGGGCATAAGCCCTTCTTCAGAAGGATTATGGTTTGTAAATTTGCAAGCAACATTAACGTAGGCAGATTTGTGAACAGTATGGACGCTGCAGAGATTGGCTGAGAGGTGGTTAGTGGGGTTGAATGGGGCAAAGTGTGAGGTAATTCACTTTGGAAGGAGTAACAGGAATACAGAGTTCTGGGGTAATGGTAGTGTGGATCAGCAGGGGAATCTTGGTGTCTGTGTGCGTAGATCCCTGAAAGCTGCCATCCAAGCTTTTAGATTAGATTCCCTACAGTATGGAAACAGGCCCTTTGGCTCAACAAGTCCACACCGACCCTCTGAAGAGTAATGCACCCAGACCCATTCCCCTACCCTATATTTATCCCTAATGCACCTAACACTATGGGCAATTTAGCATGGCCAATTTACCTGACCTGCACATCTTTGGATTGTGGGAGGAACAAGCCTTCCTATACTCACATGACTACCCACTCATTCCAGGTATCACTAGTGAATTTATGAGCTATGCCTGATGCACTTATATCCTTCCTTTAAAATAAATGAAGTCATCATAGTTCCAGACTCTCAGGGAGAGATGATGAGTGGTGGTTTAACCTGAGGGTCACCACATCTCTTGAGAAGATTAGACCTTCATGATAAACTCAGTCAGTACATTGACCCTATGCTGTAGGTGTCACTCTGCATCACAAACCAGTCATCCAGCTAACCAACCCCCAGGCTTCCTTCAACAAGGAGACCCAATCTACAGTGTATTCAAGATGACTAATGTCCTTTCTCACTGAAAGATAGTTGCCTTTTATGATCAATTCTTCTTGTAAGTAAGGATAGCATCCCATTAGCCTTAACTATGTGCTGTACTTGCATACTCATGCATTAGAACACCTGTGTCTGCACTTAAGAATTCGGCAGTAACTCGCTATTTAAATAATATTCTGCTTTTTTATTCATCTTGCCCGAAGTAAATAACTTCATGTTTTCTGACAATATTTACCATATTCCAGGTATTGCTGATTTAACTTACAAGTTTGCATCCTCGAATCATCATATTTGCAACATATTTTCCCAATTATCTTTGTCTTCTGAAAATTTATCTATCATACCTATGATTCCTCTATCCAAGTCATTGAAGTAAATTATAAAATGTTGAAGTCCCACAATGGATCCCTTGTGGGATTCCATTTATGACATTCTGATAATCAGGCAAAAAAAAAATTTGTGCATTGTCTCTGGTTTCTGACAACCTGTTACCTAGTAGACCATTAGCTCTTACTTTGTGGAATAAAACCTTTTATGGGGAAACTTGTCAAATTCCAGGAGCAGTACATGAATAGACTTCCCCATGTCCACAGTACATTATGCTGCCTGTCTTGTTTCTTAGAGCTGCATTCATCCAGATGATGTATCGTCCAAGCCTCACTCCATTTGAAACATGGACTGCTTTTATGCCTAAGAAGTTGTGAATGGTGCTGAACACTGCAATCACCTCCACTTTTAACCTTATGGTGGAGGGAAGGTCATTGATGAAGCAGCTTCTGGGATGATGCAATGAGATTTTTGACAAAGATATTTTCACGGTGGGGCTGGTTGGGAAGTGGAGCAGATAAGGAACTGGAGATGATTCACAGCAGATCTACCATGATTTAATTGAATGGTTGAGTAGGTTTGAGGGCCAACAAGACTTATGTTCAGAATGGCAGTAAGTTGGGATCTGAATCTGTCTGCAGGTAGGTGATCTCCCTCACCACCAGACGCCTGGAGGAAGAACGCCTCATCTTCCGCCTCGGAACACTTCAACCCCAGGGCATCAATGTGGACTTCAACAGTTTCCTCACCTCACCCTAGTTTCAAACTTCCAGCTCCGCACTGTCCCCATGACTTGTCCGGACTTGTCCTACCTGCCCAGCTCCTTTTCCACCTATCCACTCCACCCTCTCCTCCCTGACCTATCACCTTCATCCCCTCCCCCACTCACCTATTGTACTCTATACTACTCTCTTCCCCACTCCCACCCTCCTCTAGCTTATCTCTCCACGCTTCAGGCTCTCTGCCTTTATTCCTGATGAAGGGCTTTTGCTGCTCGTCGGATGCTGCCTGAACTGCTGTGCTCTTCCAGCATCACTAATCCTGAACCTGATGTGATGAGGGTCAGGGAGGCTGGTGCCTGGGCAGCTGGAGGGAGATGGTAGCTGCACTGGCGGGGAGCGGCCACAGGTGGCGGCAGAGGCAGCGCCGAGAAGGGACCGCTCTTGCCGCGAAGATCCTTGTCGTTAAGCCTGACCTCTGACCCGGGGCGGAGAGCAATGGCGGCGGCAGCGGTTTGGCGGGGAATTGGCACCAGACTCCGGGGAAGGTAAGGAGCTGCATTTCTGTGACGCCGGTCAGATCCTCGGGCTTTAAAATCAATGTCGGAGGAAACTTAGCAACTAACTACACAGCAAGATCCCAGCACTAACCCTCCGACAGTGCGGCACTCCCTCAGCACTGACCCCCCGATAGTGCGGCACTCCCTCAGCACTGACCCTCCGACAGTGCAGCACTCCCTCAGCACTGACCCACTGACAGTGCGGCACTCCCTCAGCACTGACCCTCCAACAGTGCGACACTCCCTC
>NC_057727.1:59933747-59935562 GCF_004010195.1 Chiloscyllium plagiosum | reverse complement strand
GGCACTCCCTCAGCACTGACCCTCCGACAGTGCCCGCTCCCTCAGCACTGACCCTCCGACAGTGTGGCACTCCCTCAGCACTGACCCTCCGACAGTGCCCGCTCCCTCAGCACTGACCCTCCGACAGTGTGGCACTCCCTCAGCACTGACCCTCCGACAGTGCCCGCTCCCTCAGCACTGACCCTCCGACAGTGTGGCACTCCCTCAGCACTGACCCTCCGACAGTGCCCGCTCCCTCAGCACTGACCCTCCGACAGTGTGGCACTCCCTCAGCACTGACCCTCCGACAGTGCCCGCTCCCTCAGCACTGACCCTCCGACAGTGTGGCACTCCCTCAGCACTGACCCTCCGACAGTGCCCGCTCCCTCAGCACTGACCCTCCGACAGTGTGGCACTCCCTCAGCACTGACCCTCCGACAGTGCCCGCTCCCTCAGCACTGACCCTCCGACAGTGCGGCACTCCCTCAGCACTGACCCTCCGACAGTGCGGCACTCCCTCAGCACTCACCCTCCGACAGTGTGAACACCTCTCTGAGTATCACTGATGTTAAAGAGCGAACGACTGATACTTATAATGGAATGCAATAACTTTACGTTTATGTAGCACCTTTTGAATAATAGAACCTACCAAGTTCATTTCTACGAGAATCGATGAACAAGGTTTGAATCTGTATCATTTCAAATCTTCAGACAGATGAACAATAGTTTTGTCAGAGAGGTCGGTGGGGGGATATTAAAGAGCGTCTGAAAGGAGGAATGTATATCTGAGGGGATTTAGGAGAGTAACTGGGCACCTTCAGTGTTGCAAGTGTCGAGATAGTTTGTGATATCTGAGGAGGCTCCCAGTTTGTGAATGAACCCGAGATTTGAATCTGTTTCTCGGCAGGCAGCCCTGTCGGGGTTACAAGATGACACCGTCAGATGATGAGCTGTACCAGCGCACCAGAGTGAACGCTCTGGAGCGGGAGTCGCTGAATACTCTCTTCGTTGATGGGTACAGCAAGCTGGGCTTCACCATCAATGGGAACCAAGTTGTTGGCCCATGTGCAGTGATCCCACAGGCATTACTTCAATGGAATGTGAGTATTGAGTTGGTTTTTGTGGAAACTTAATTTTTGATTTTCTGACAGGGTTCAGTGCCATTTATTGTGTTTCATTGGAAGTAGACAATAATATGCTTAAACCTGGCAGAGAATTAACATTAATATATCTTGATGGAAAATGTTAATGACTTTTTGAAGGAGCATGTAAGGGTGACCCTCCCCTGCTTTCAAGGCATTGACAAATATGGCTCAAAGGCAATAACGTAATCTATCAGCTGCGATCATATGAAATTGCTGAGTGATGCTTGATGGGCCGAATGGCCTCCTCCTGATCCAATTTGCTGAATTTGTGAACTTCACCTTGAACAGGAATTATTTGGCAAACCTGCACTATGACAGAGCTGTTAATCAAGTCACTCCATGGAGAGCCAGTTACAGACTTATAGAATATAAAACGTTACAGCGCAGTACAGACCCTTCAACCCTCGATGCTGCGTTGACCTGTGAAAATAATCTGATGCCCGTCTAATCTACACCGTTCCACTATTATCCATATGTATGTCCAACGCCCATTTAAATGTCCTTAACTTCAGTAAGGCACTTGATAAGGTTCCCCATTGTAGGCTCATTCAGAAGGTCAGGAGGAATGGGATACAGGGGAACTTAGCTGTCTGGATACAGAATTGGCTGGCCAACAGAAGACAGCGAGTGGTAGTAGAAGGAAAATATTCTGCCTGGAAGTCAGTGGTGAGTGGTGTTCCACAGGGCTCTG
>NC_057727.1:59902442-59933717 GCF_004010195.1 Chiloscyllium plagiosum | reverse complement strand
ATGGGCTGAGAGGTGGCAGATGGGGTTCAACCTGGATAAATGCGAGGTGACGCATTTTGGAAGGTCGAATTTGAAAGCTGAGTACAGGATTAAGGATAGGATTCTTGTCAGTGTGAAGGAACCGAGGGATCTTGGTGTGCAGGTACATAGATCCCTTAAATTGGCCACCTAAGTGGACAGGGTTGTTCCGAAAGCATATGGTGTTTTGGCTTTCATTAACAGGGGGATTGAGTTTAAGAGTGGTGAGATCTTGTTGCATTTCTATAAAACTTTGGTTAGACCGCACTTGGAATACTGCGTCCAGTTCTGGTCGCCCTATTATAGGAAAGATGTGGATGCTTTGGAGAGGGTTCAGAGGAGGTTTACCAGGATGCTGCCTGGACTGGAGGGCTTATCTTATGAAGAGAGGTTGACTGAGCTCAGACTTTTTTCATTGGCGAAAAGGAGGAGGAGAGGGGACCTAATTGAGGTACACAAGATAATGCGAGGCATAGATAGAATCGATAGCCAGAGACTATTTCCCAGGGCAGAAATGACTAACACGAGGGGTCATAGTTTTAAGCTGGTTGGAGGAAAGTATAGAGGGGATGTCAGAGGCGGGTTCTTTACACAGAGAGTTGTGAGAGCATGGAATGCGTTGCCAGCAGCAGTTGTGGAAGCAAGGTCATTGGGGGCATTTAAGAGACTCCTGGACATGCATATGGTCACAGAAATTTGAGGGTGCATACATGAGGATCAGTGGTCGGCACAACATCATGGGCTGAAGGGGCTGTTCTGTGCTGTACTGTTCTATGTTCTATTGGTGAATCTACTACTGTTGCAGGCAGGCCGGCCGTTCCATGCCCCTACTACTCTGAGTGAAGAAACTACCCTAATATCTGTCCTATATCTATCACCCCTCAATTTAAAGCTATGTCCCCTCATGTTAGCCTTCACCATCAGGGTGGAGAGTAAGAGCCTTTTTCCTATCTAACCCTCTGATTATCTTATATGTTTCACTTAAGTCACCTCTCGACCTTCTTCTCTCCAACGAAAACAGCCTCAGTTCCCTCAGCCTTTCCTCATAAGACCTTCCTTCCATACCAGGCAACTTCCTAGTAAATCTCCTCTGAACCCTTTCCAAACCTTCCGCATCCTTCCTATAATGCGGTGACCAGAACTGTAAGCAATATTTCAGGTGCGGCCTTACCAGTGTCTTGTACAGCTGCAGCATGACCTCGTATCTCCAAAACTCAATCCCCTACCAATAAACACCAACACACCATATGCCTTCTTAACAACCTTGTCAACCTGATGGCAATTTTCAGGGATTTATGCACCTGGATACCGAGATCTCTCTGCTGATCCACACTAACAAGAATTTTACCATTAGCCCAGTACTTTGCATTCCTGTTACTACTTCCGAAGTGAATCACTTTACACTTCTCCGCATTAAACTCCATTTGCCACTTCTCAGCCCAGCTGTGCAGCTTATCTATGTCCCTCTGTAACTCACAACATCCTTCAGCACTTCACAACTCTGCCTACATTAGTGACATCCACAAATTTACTAACCCATCCTTCTACGCCCACATCCAGGTCATTTATAAAAATGACAAACAGCAGTGGACCCATAACAGATCCTTGTGGTACACCACTAGTAACTAAACTCCAGGATGAATATTTCCCATCAACATTGAAAAATGTGGTGCTGGAAAAACACAGCAGGCCAGGCAGCATCCGAGGAGCAGGAGAATCTACGTTTCGGGCATAAGCCCTTCTTCAGGAAGGGCTTCCCATCAACCACCACCCTCTGTCTTCTTTCACCTAGCCAATTTCTGATCCAAACTGCTATATCACCTTCAATCCCGAAACTGCATTTTTTGTGCAATAGCCTACTGTGGAGAACCTTATCAAACGCCTTACTGAAATCCATATACATCACATCAACTGCTTTACCCTCATCCACCTGTTTTGTCAACTTCTCGAAGAACTCAATAAGGTTAGTGAGGCACAACCTACCCTTCACAAAACCATTTTGACTATGCCTAATCAAATTATTCCTTTTCAGATGATTATAAATCCTCTCTCTTATAACCTTTAACAACACCTTACCCACAACCAAATGAAGACTCACTGACCTATAATTCCAGAGTTGTCCAGACTCCCCTTCTTAAACAAGGGAATAACATTTGCTGTCCTCCAGTCTTCTGGCTTATGAAGTGCTTTGAGAGATAAGTAATGGCACAATCAACTCTAGCCTCCCAGATTACCTTGATCCACTGCAACTAGCCTACTACTTCTGAAGGGTCATTGGATCCAAACCGATAAATCTGATTTCTCTCCACAGATGCTGCTTAGACCTGCTGAGTTTTTCCAGCAATCTGTTTTTGTTGCCAACCAATTAGAGAACAGCTTCTTCCCTGCTGTTGTCAGATTTAGAACAGACCCTTCATATGTTAAAGTTGATCTTTTTCTGGACTTTCTCTGCAGCTGTAACACTATCCTGCATTGTGTTCTATTACCCTGCTGTATTTATGATTTGTCTGGTTAGCACGTGATACAATACTTTTCACTATCTTGGTACAAGTCGCAATAATGCATCAAACCAAAAGGGAACAGTGCCTCTTCACAGAGCATTTCAGAGATGCTCCTCTGAAGAGTTCCATCTGACACTAAACTTCTCTACTTGATGATCAAAACATATTCATTGATAATTGAATACTCAGCCAGTAAAATCAGTCTTTTCTCCATCATTGATACTCTAGACTGTGGTAGGGGTCATTAGTAGCCACAACCTGTTTAGTTCAGCCTCAGGGCATAACCTCAGTGGGCAGCTGTTTCAGTCTGTGAGCAGACTCATGAGACAGTGGGGGGAAGAATCAGTTAAGAATCAGATGTAAGAACTAACACTCTAATGTTTTTTTTTCCCCTCTATCTAGGTTGGCAGTTACAAAGACATCACTGAAGATAGCCTTGCTTTGTTTTATATGTTGGAACCCAAAATAGGTAAAGAATACTCAATGGAAATATTTTATCAAACCAGCAGTGCTTACTTTGTGAGGACAGATTTACAAGAACTTGATATGTGTTTTGTTTAATTTTAAAGACTAGGTATTGGGCAAGAATCAGGAACATCACCCTGTAAACATTTATATATTAGACAGATTAGGACTGTTGTGGCACAGTGGTAATGTCACTACCCCAGAGCCAGAAAGCCCAGGTTCAAGTCCCTCTTGCTCAACTGATATACTATAGTATGTCTGTCCATGTGATTGAAAATATCAACGTGGTGCTGTGGTTTAAGAAGCAGCTCACCAGCACCATCTCCAGGGCAGTTATGAATGAAAAGTAAACACTGGGAATATCAGTAATATCATAAGAATCCACTAACTGCATGTGCTGCCCTTCCTGCCTCACCAGCTAGATTCTGTTGTGTTGCAGAGATTCTGGTTTTGGGGCTAGGTGAGAGAATGCAAAGGCTGGATCCTAAATTGTTGTTGCTTATGAAGAACAAGGGAATCGCTGTGGAGGTCCAAGACACGGTGAGTGACTCAAAACAGACAAATGGCACCAGGCCATGGAGTAACCTGGAACACGTTCAGGTCTGAGTGAAAATGCTGCACTGTATTTTGCTGAGTTACAGGTCACTCCCTCACACACTGACCCTGACTGGGGTAGGGTCCCGCGTGCCCGTACACACACAGGCTCTCACTGGGACACTGGCGCCCCACACGTGCGCACACAGGCTCTCACTGGGGCACTGGCCCCACACACAGGCTCTTACTGGGACACAGTTCACACACGTTCACATTGAGGTACAGTCCCCCCGACACATGCACACACTCACTGGGGTTCAGGCCCTACAAACCACATACATAGACAGAATCCCACTAGGGCACAGGTCACACCCGCATGCACACATACAGACTCCTACTGGGGTACAGGGTCCCACACGTATACACAGACAGTTGATCACTAGGGCACAGGTCCCACATGCGCGCAGACTTTCACTGGGTCAAAGGTCACCTGTGCGCACAGACACACACACAGACTTTCACTGGCTTATGGGTCCACAGGTTTCCCAGCAGGTTCCAGTTCATGATACGCTAGTGATGGTTTGGAGCTCTGAGCGCTACATTATTAAAGCAGTAACGTGTGGTGCTGAGGTGATTTTGGCCTCTGCTAAAGGGAGAGATGCATCAGTGTGGGTTGTAGTTGCCAGGTCATCACGAAAGGGTCTTCATGATTGACCTTACTATGGGGTTTCTGATTTAGTTCCTGTTGTACTGACTGTTCTCTTCTTTACTCCATAGCCAAATGCCTGTGCAACCTTTAACTTCTTAACAAGTGAGAAAAGACACACAGCAGCAGCACTCATCCCCCCTCATTACCTCAGAGGAGAGCGAGAGTAATTCACGGCCGTGTTTGAGAAGCAGTTCCTTAGATTGTACAGAATAATTAAACTCTTCATGTCAGGAAAGAGCAGCAATTATTGTGACTGCGTTAGTGTTATTGTTTTTTGTGCAGTTTGGGGGTGGGGAGGGTAAAGGGAAGATAGCGAAGTGGAACTAAGTCCATGGTCACTGAATGGCAGTAAAGGTTCAAGGAGCAAAATGGCCTAACCCTATATATTCTCTTTGCAAATTTGATGCTCTGTTTGGGGAAAGTTACCAAGTGGACAAACTCTCCGGGGACATTCTCATTTGAATAGTCATTTCACAGGACTAGACGGGGTTAACATGGGATTGATATGTTCCCATTAACTACTGAGTCCAGAACCTAGGGATTAGTCTCAGAAGAGAGGATAGGCAATTGAAGCCTGAGATGGGGAAGAAATCTCTTCAACCAGAGCAGTGAAGCTAGGAAATTCTCTGCCAGAAAGTTGTTAAAGTCAAAACATAACTTTTTTCAAGAGAAATTAGATATTCTAAGGGCTAAAGATCTGGAGAGAAAGTGGAGTCTCATTGCCTCTCCTTTCATTCAGCCGTCATGATGAAGTCATTTATCTGCTAGTATATTTGATTACTCTGTATGCTATGTTTTGAGACCCTATAACTGTTCATCATAAACCAACATTAGAAAGTATTTACGGGCTATCTGGCTGTGCAACTATCACAGAGCCCAATAATCTCTCATGGATGAAGACTGTCTGAGTATTGATCTGGACTGGCCAGTCTGAAACCTCTGTATCCCACAGTACTCCTATTACAACTGGCACAGGAGGGTCTGGGAGAAAAGGAGGCTTGGTGGTGGGAGGGTCACTGTGGAGGAGACTTTGTTCTTTTTTTCTCATAGAAGCCAAGCCCAGGTCAAGGAAGAAAGTGTCAGAATCAAGTCCTTTCAACCAAATGATTTTTTAATACAAGTTGTAACAGTGTCATCACAGGCTTATGTATAAAGTTCTCTGCCTGAAACAGCAGGTACTTGAGCACTTTCGATCACAATCAGAATCCTGTGTAAGACAATGAATCAGTTATCACACATCCAATAATCCAATCTGTGAAACCAATACCATGCTCTGCAAACATTTTGAACCATTCATTATTCTGCACAAAAAAGATTTTTCTCCTTAAACAGCAACACAGACATGTCTGAGCTTTGTGTTTTTCACAATCTGTTCCACAACATTTCAGAAAGTCAGTGCAAAAGCCAGTGACAGATGCAAAGGCACCAGTCAAAGTAATAAACAGTGTTAACACACCATCCTCTGAGAGCAAACACAAACTGATGCAGTGAAATGGTCACTGAGATTCTCACTATTAAGTGCCATACTCAGTCACCACTTTAAGATTTAAAGGTGCAGATTAAATTACACCAAACAATCTCATTTCATTTTTAACAAAAATGAAACATATCTTGTAAAATTAACTGCACAAGCAGCAGAGGTATCAGACATGCAGAACCAAACAGCTATAGGGTGAATGCCAGAGGCACAGACCACTCTCCCATGGTGTTCCAATACTGAGAGGTTGAAACAAAGGTTTTTGCAAATTTGGCTGGAGGTGATTAACAAGGAACAGAATCCTGGAATGAGGCTGGGATTTCGCCAGAAGGATTTAGAAAAGTCTCTTCTCATATCTGGAAGAGAAGAAAAGAAAAATCACAGGCTCAATCTACATACTCAGTGGCTCTGTACAAACGTCTTATGAGGAAGGGTTGAGGGACTTGAGGCTGTTTTCATTGGAGAGAAGGTTGAGAGGTGACTTAATAGAGACATATAAGATAATCAGAGGGTTAGATAGGGTGGACAGTGAGAGCCTTATTCCTCAGATGATGCTAGCTACCACGAGGGGGAAAGCTTTAAATTGAGGGGTGATAAGATATAGGACAGATGTCAGAGGTAGTTTCTTTACTCAGAGTAGGGGCGTGGAACAGCCTGCCTGCAGCAGTAGTAGACTCGCCAACTTTACAGGCATTTAAATGATCATTGGATAGGCACATGGACAAGAATGGGATAGTGTAGGTTAGATAGTCTTCTGATTGTTGTGCCACCCTGTGAAACCATCGAGGGCTGAAGGGCCTATACTGCACTGTAATGTTTATTACTATCCAATCAGATACAAACATACGAACAAGGGGCAGGACAAGGCCGTTCGGTCCCTCAAGCCTGTTCCAATATTCAATAAAATAGTGGCCGATCTGATTATTCCATATTGAACCCATCCTTATAACTTTTCAGTCCCTCATTTATCAAGAATCTATCCACCGTGGTCTTAAAAATGTTCAAGAATTCCTTTCATTAACTTTTCAGAGAGAACATTTTCAAAGACTAAGACCTTTGAGAAAAAAAACTTGTTTTCTAAAGGACAGCCTTGATTTTTCAATACTGGACCCTAAGTCTAGATTTTCTCATTAGAAACATCTCCTCTCCCTCTATTCCGTCAAGGCCCCTCAAAGATCTTATTTTGTTCAAATAAGTCACCTCTTATAAGACCATAAGAACAGAAGTAGATTATAGCTTGAAAGTTCCATAACAGAAGTTTGGTTAGAACCTTGCTGAAGGGATTGTTTGAAGCTGAGAACGTCTAAGCTCAATTGTGAATAGTCAAGGAAAAGGTGAACAAACTCTCAAATTCATGAACTCAGACACGGTTCAGTCAAACCAATGGATTTGATAGAGAAGAGAATTTTCTCTGGAGTTTGAGTACTATAAAGGAATAGGCTGTTGGAATATTGTTATTTATCACTTTTCAAAAATCTTTAAAATTGTGTACATATAAAAATATTTATTTACATTATTTGATAATTTTTTTGTGTTTTATTGTTAAGCACATAATGCTGCAGATTGATTTGTTTTCCAGTGAGAGACCACCTTGTCAAATAAAAAAAATCTATCAAGCCAGATTTCAGTCTGAGGTCTGACTTGTCCGTTAATAACATCAGCTGAGATCATAACAGTTGGCTAAACATGATTTTCTTTTCACAAAACCATGTTGACTCTATCTAATCATTTTGAACTTATCCAAGTGCCTGGCTCTAACTTCTTTAATAATAGCTTCTAACATTTTTTAACAAGGAATATAAAGCTATGGGCCAAGTGCTGGATACAGGATTGGAATAGATATTTTTGACCATGCAAATATGATAGGTCAAATGGCCTTTTCATGTGCTGTAGATTTTGACTATTTTTCCTATGATTGGATTTGGAGGGATATGGGCCAGGTGCTGGCAGGTGGGACTAGATTGGGTTGGGATATCTGGTCGGCATGAACGGGTTGGACCGAAGGGTCTGTTTCCATGCTGTACATCTCTATGACTCTATGACATGTTAACCCTGTGGTTTACTGCTTTCTATCTCCCTCCCTGTTTGAAGGAAGGAGTTACATTGGTTATTTTGAAAATGTAATGGGACGTTCCTGAATTAAATAATCTTATAAAATTAAAACCAGGGTATCAACTATTTCACTAGTCACTTCTTTTCAGATCCTAGGATAAAATCCACCAGGATCTGGGCAACTGTCAACCCACAGCTCCAACAATATTGAATCATGGAGTCTCTACAGTAATCAAAGAGGCCATTCAGCCCATTCAGTCAGCACTAACCCTTCAAAGAGCATCCTACCCAGACCCAGCCCTTCATTCTATCCCTGTAAGTTCATATTTCTCATGGTTAACCCACCAGCCTGCATACAATGGGTAATTTAACATGGCCAATCAACCTAACCTGCACATCTTTGGACTGTGGGAGGAAATCAAACCACTTGGAGGAAACCCATGTAGGCACAGGGAGAACATGCAAATTCCATACAGTCACCCAAGGCTGAGACTGAACAGAGGTCCCTTGTGCTGAGGCTAATGTTCAGTGCTAACTACTGAGCTGCTGTGCCATATACTCAGCATCAGTTTTCAGGTGATTCTGATTTTTAAGTCTCTTCCATTTCCTGATTTACTGTTGCTTCTGGAATGTTACTCATACCCTGTTATAGTGAAGCTCGGCTCTTAGTGGCTGGTAAAGGAAAGGAAGGAGGAGACATACTGGAAGGTGACCATAAAAACTGCGAGGAGGAGTAGTAAAGGAACAACACTTACGAGTGCAGCCCATGGACACCACCTTCCAGCTGAGCACACAATGTTCTCTTCTCAAACTTCAGCTCCCCAGAGTACATCATCGCTCTAGGAACAGCACAAAGTCAGTCAATGACATAAGATCACCATAGTAAGGGTAAGGTGATTCAAGTTGGAGAGGGAAAGGATGGCAGCAGAGGCAACAAGAAGGGTCATGGTTGTACCTGAGCTGTGTTAGGCTCTTGGCTCCAATATCCTGGCAGCCATGTTGGATCCCAGCAATCAGATATGGAACAAACTTGTGGATGGAGCCCTTGTCCTGGACGGCACCAGACACACCCTGAGCCACTTTGATCTTATCTGACTCGCTGGAAAGAAAGAATAGAATTACTTTGGGTCAATCAATAGACAATTCCACATTAGTCACAATGGTCCTCAACCTGTACATATATCCCATATTTAAGGAATGTTATTAGACCCCAGCTTCCTTCATTGAAGGCCAAGTCATAAAGTTTGATTTTACAAATAAAACAGCAATAATAAGACTTATAGACAGAGTCACTTAGCACGGAAACAGACCCTTTGGTTCAACCAGTCCATGCCGAATATAATCCCAAACTTAACTAGTCCCACCTGCCTGCTCCTGACCCACATCCCTTCACACTTTTTCTATTCATGTATCCATCCAAATGTCTTTTAAACTCGCATCCAGCACTTCCTCAGAGCTAGTGCCACAGAAATCACCAGATATATTGAATTCACTTCCACAACCTGTTACAGTCAGGGTTAAACCTTTAATTACTGTATTTACATCCAAGTTAAATGCCCTGCTAAATTATCTCCTCCCCGACTGTTAATCTGCTGTCCATTGTGACATGTTGTAAATCAGTAAATTAAATTTCTAACAGCTTCAGATGATATCAATATCACAGACCTGCCCCCTATTTTGTAACCTAGAGAAACTTAGTAGTTATATTTTGTCAGAGATGGACGTTTGAAACATTTTTACAAATATATCAACCTTTCAGATTCATAACTAACCTGAAGTAGCGGCTTTGACTCCCCAAGTGCTTGTCCATTGCATCCAAGGAGCCCATCCCCCGATACTTCTTTAACCTCACTCCATCGGTGAAGAAATACTCACCAGGGGCTTCATTAGTAGCAGCGAGCAGAGATCCCATCATCACTGTCAGGAAAAGAACAAGGATCAGTAATCACAAACCAAGCCATTTCTACCCAACCAATCCTGAGAAGCAGCAATTTCTGCCAGCATCTAACAATGAATTTGGATTTATATTGTGGATTTATATTTCACAATCTCAGGTCATCCCAAGGTTCCAGCAAAATACGTTTGAAGTGCAAAGTGCAGTCACTCTTCTAATATAGGAAATGTAGCAATCAATATGCAGTCAGCAAGCTTCCACAACCAAAATAATAACAATCAGACAGACAATCTGTTTTAGCGATGTCTGACATCTTTGGGACAAAAATGAGCTCTATGACCCCGAGGAGAACCACCTTTTCTTCAAAATCATTACATGGAACCTTTGACATTCAGACCTCTCATCGGAGAACACAGCCCAACCTCCCTCATCTCAGCACCTGTCCTCCCTCAATTCAATACTGGCTCCAATAATGCTCAGGACACCAGACCCCACCCTGCAAGTTCCTCTTCAAGCCACTCACCATCCTCAATTGAAAATATATCGCCATTCCTTCAGTGTCGCTGGGTCAAAATCCTGGAATTCTCTCCACGAGGACACTGTGGGTCAACCTACAGCACATGGACTGCAGTGGTTCAAGAAGGCAGCTCATCACTACCTTCTCAAGGGCAGTAAATGCTGGCCCCATCCAGCTATGCCAACATCCTTCTGTGCTTAGGTTTCAGAAGTGGAACTCTCATCCAGAGCTGGGATACCCACTGGATGAGTGTGGCATCACTGTTGGACTAGAGCAGGAACACAGTCAGACCTGGCCATCTGCTTTGTGGGATCAATAAATCAGCAAGGACTGGGTCCTGGGGGCCTTCTTGCACTGTTTGATAGAAATTTACTGAGAGAGTACCAGAAATGCTTGTTCCTGTCTCCCAGGTGTCAGTTATTCACCCACCTGTCGATGCTCCCAATGCTAAAGCTTTGGCAATATGGCCAACAGTCTGAATCCCGCCGTCTGCGATTACTGGCACGGAGAATCTCCTGGCATACTCTGCAACCTTGTAAACCGCAGTGGCCTGAGGTCTCCCCACAGCCAGCACTGGACAAGAAACAAACAAAAGTCAATAGGGGAGGCAATTGTCTAATGATATTATTGCTAGAATAATCGTGAAAGCTAGGTAATGTTCTGTAGACCTGGGTTCGAATCCTGCCATGGCAGTTGGTGTAATTTAAATTCAGTAAAAACAATCCAGAATTAAGAGTCTAATAGTGACCATGAAACCACTGTTAGAAAAAAAATCTCTGGTCCACTCATGCCATACATGTGACCCACAACAATTTGGTTGTCTTTCAACTGCTCTCTAGGCAATGAATGGTTTTGACAGCAAAGCCCACATCCCACAAATGAATATTTTTAAAAAAAGACAGCGAGAGCGCTCATGCAGCTCAGACCATCACATATTATATAATTCTTGGCAATTGCAGCAATTACTGCCTTTCTCCACTTCCACAAAGGAGAAACTGAGCCAACCACTTAACATCCCGGTGCCTAGATGTTAACCAACAAACCTCACAGGTACTTCAGAGGGCAGTTCCGAATCAGCTATTTTGCTCAGGATCTGGAGTCACATGTATATCAGACCGTGTAAAGATGGCAGTTTTCTTCCCTGAAGGACACTAGTGAACCAGATGGATTTTCACAACAAATCAATAACTTCATGGTCAGTTTAACCCAAATCAGTTTATTTTTTTAAACTGAATTTCCAAAGGTGAATATGAAACTGCTGTTCCCTGCATCATCATTTAATACAAAGTAACATTTTAAATTAACCTATTCAAAAGATTATAACACACCTGTGTACCAGGAAGGAGTTAAACCAAGACCTTATTGTACCCACATCAGCTACTGGACAGTTAAAGAGGAGAAAAATGTTGTTTGATTTGTAACAACGAATGGGAGGTTCTGTTAGTAATGTGTGGGGGTTGAAGCAATTTGAACCTGAACACATTTAGACAGATAGCTAATAAACACCATCTGCCTCATGGTGACAGCCCTCTGTGCAATCCACACAACTTGTCTCACTGAGAGTTGCGTATTTGTCAGTCCTCTACGGGACAGGGACTGTGTGTGGAGGCTCATCCAAGTATACATGTGTATGCATGTATATATCAAGACCGTTTAGTTTTGGTGGTGCTTCAACTGTCCTATTTTTCCAAAACCCAAATATCACCATAAACATTTAGCTATAAAACATGACATGTTTATGAAGGCATGCTTAAGTTATAATAGCTCCTGCAATATAACAAGTTATTGCAATACCACACATCATTCTTTCAGATTCCAAACACAAAATGTCAAACACAGATTGCTGAAACTCACTGGAAACTGTAGATTCAGAATCTGCAAAGTGTCCATGAATAACAAGGTGAGAATGAACACAACATAAGGACAAGCCCTTTGCAAATCAGCTGATCACTGCAGAAATGTGCAAAACACTCAGGACAGGTACAGAATAAAGCTTCCTGCACACTGTCCCATAAACAAGTCCCTAGACAAGTACAGAACTATGTTAGATATAGAGTAAAGCTCCGCCTGTACTGTCCCCCATCAAAAACTCTCAGGACAGGGACAGCATAGGATTAGATATTAAGTAACTTTCCCTCTATATTGTCCCCAAATGTTCCCAGCACAGGGTTAGACACACAAGAATTAGGAATTGTCCATTTGGCTCCTCGATCTGCTCTTCCATTCCATAAGGCCATTGGCTGATCTGATTGGAGTCCCAACTCAACTCAGCTGTCCATTCTCATCCCCAAATTCTTGACTCCTGGCACTTATCAACAACTTATTTACCTCGACCAGTTTTCTACATTTGCTACTTCCTTTGAATTAAATGGCTATGTTGCATTTGCCTTTCTGTGCACTTGCTGAACATGCATTCTAAAGTTTTGTGATTCACGTACCAGGGCATCCAGATTTCTGATTGTAGATCGGAGCTCTGCAATCTCCATTTCAACAATATGCTGCTATCCTATTTTTCCTGCCAAAATGGACAAGTTCACATTTTCCCACACATTGCTCCGTTTGCCGAGGTTTTTGCCCACTTACTTCACCAATCCTTACCCTCTTGTAGACTCTTAATTCTCTTCACAATCTATCGAGCAAATCTAGCAACCGTACTTGTACACTGTTAAGGCTCCAGTTCACCAACTACATCCTATCGACCTGAAAAAGATTCATCCATCCCAACTCTACTTCCTATTAACTAACCATACATCTATCCATACCAGTCTGTTACCCCATAAACTATAAGCTCTTATTTTATGTAACAACTTTTCATGTCAAAACTTATCAAATGCTTTTTGGAAATATCCAAGAACAGTGTGAACGTTACTTGCTAAAAGAACTCTAATAACTCAACACTGTCCAAATCAAACACTCCCAGGACAAATGCAGCTCAGGATTGGATACAGAGTAAACCTCCCTCCACACAGTCCCCAAACACTCTGAAGGCAGTCCATAGAGTTGGATAAAGTCCATGCCCAAACTGCATTTTTACAGGATTAATTGGTGGACTGGGCCTCAGAGGTAGTTAATCCTCTGGCTGTTCCCTTCACGGTTGTGGGAAGCAAGAAACTTTCCAAATTGCAAGTTGGGGGTGAGTAACACATGTTGGCTTTGCCAGTGATGCCCAAATCCCATGAAAGAATGGGGTTAAAATCGTCATGCAGGCAGTAGTATTTCAATCCCAGGAATCAGTGAGTCATTAAGCCCAGTTACCTCAACTGCAAGCAGATCGAGTGGACAAGAGATTGAAAAATGATATAAACGTGCTCATAACTGAAACAGTCCGAACACGCTGAAATGGCTAAAACAGAACAAGATCCTAGCCAAATTTATTTCAGTCTCCCAAACCCAATATGAACTCTCATACTTCATTCTGGCTTGCTGTATCAAAGATTAGTTTTCAAACAGAAAAAAACAAAACATGATGTTTCACTATCAAGCAGGGTCCCTATAGCGAACCCCAGTGAGAGTCAGTGTGTGTGTGTGTGTGTGTGGGACTGTACCCCAGTGAGAATGTGTGGGGGAGGGGTTGTGTGGGAACAGTGAGAGAGAGAGAGAAACAGGAAGATAGAGTGAGCAGAGTGTGTGTGTGCGCGCACATGCATGGTTGCATGTGGGTAGAGGTATGTGGAGCCATGTGTATTGTGGGAACAGTGAGAGAGAGAGAGAAACAGGAAGATAGAGTGAGCAGAGTGTGTGTGTGTGTGCGCACATGCATGGTTGCATGTGGGTAGAGGTATGTGGAGCCATGTGTATGTGTGAGACCCATACCCCAGCAACAGACTGTGCGTGAGACACATACCCCAATGCCAGTCAGTCAATCTCACCAAAACAAAGTGACAAAGTGTGGGCCCCTCTGTTTCCTAACTTCAGGCTCACTGATCCTGCTTCAGACACTAACAGAGAAGTTAAATCAGCCACAGAACTCCAATCCAAAGGGTTTTCTCTTGTCTATTCGGTCTAGTTCTGGGGTAGGTGGGATACAGAGAAGCAAATTGTCAGAGCACAGCCAATCACGTTCCGACCTCCAACACAACAGGCTTGAAAAGAAACTTACGGAAAGAGCCCGAGATTGTCGTTGGGAGTTTGGGGCTGAGTGTTTTAAAATCTGGAGGAATCTTGGGTGCTGCTAAAGACCAGAGAGACAGAGAGAGATGGAGATTATAATGGAAAGCCACACCACAGAGTGAGCGAGACAGAAAGCAAAGCTGGAGGGAGTGGAGTGACAACTGTGCCACACTGCATTAGCAATCTCATTCTCCCAACACAAGGTGATTACTGTGCTCACTGTCCTCTACATTTGGTACACAACTCCTCAAGCCCAGTGCTAAAATCCAGACCACACCTTCTCCTCCCACATCAATCTCCCTAAATCTGTGTTATGCTGCTAATACAGTTCCTCCTGCCACCGGAAAACAGATTCTCAATAATCCTGCTCTCAAAACCCAAGATGGTTTTGAACACCCAGATTAAATTCCCACAACCTTTTCCATTCTAAGGAAAGCAATCCTAGCTTCTCCAGTCTCTCTCCACATACACTACAGTCCCTCATCTCTGGTCCTGGTCTGATAAATCTCCTCTGCACTTTCTCTCATGTGTTTGCATCCTTGCAGAAGAGAGGTGCTGAGAATTGAGTGCAGTACTGTACTCCACTTAAGGCTGAACTAGCACCTGTACAGGTATAGCATCACCTTCTTGCTCCTGTACCCAATATTCCTATTAATAAAGCCCACAAGACTGTATGATTTATTAACTGCTTTCTGCCTATCCTGCGACGATACATCTCTCTGCTTCTCAATCAGAACTGTCTCTACTGTCCCCACTTTCGTCCAACCATTACTGAAATTTCATCTACCACTTGTTGATCATTCCAATCTGCCCCTGTCCTTTTAGAATCTGTTCCTAATTCCTATTCCCTTTCTCCATCTTTCTATTATCGCTTGGTTAAAAGAAATCACAGCAACTGGATGATCAGGCTGTGCTCCCCTTACCACCACAGACAGCACAGCTATTTCAATAAAGCCTGTGCCTTCCCAGCAGCAAGGTGATCACTCTGTGCCTTCAGCCCCTACCCCCTCAGCAGCTCTTGGGGAGATGAGCAGATTCTTGAAATTGCCCATGGCAGAGAACTTTCACGGTCAGTGAGAATCTGAAGAATTCTCACACTTCAGTTCTTCAAGTTCAACTATCAATTCAAAAGTAGGAAAAATGCAAGCTATGAAAATCCATTGATGTAGTTATGAAATCAGTCAAACAGTGGATGGAAACACTGAAACATACTGATACAGTTACTGGTCCATCATGCAAGCGACCTATGAGTACTGCTCTCATTATTTTGGAAGTGCTTAGAACCAAACCTTGTAAAGCTAGAAATAATTTTCAACAATTCAGGAAATCTGCTGACTTACAGAAGTGTGAGGTATGAACTACAAGCAAGAATTTCAGAATGGGTAAAGTTCTGAGCTGCTGGGATCTAATGGATAGTGCAGGGGTTGTAACAAGGTATTGTCCAGACACAAACCAAAATATAGGAATTGCAGCTGAGAGATAATGGCACCCATCACTGAAGCAGCCTCACAAGCATAGGTGGATCCCAGGAATCAGTATAAAGAGAAACAAACAGGTGCTGAGCTGATGGACAGTCAGTAATTGGTTTGGGTCAGGACTCAGAATATTACCTTCCTGAGTGATACAGATGGAACCACTTCCCATTCCGACTCTCAGGGCATCCACACCAGCATCAATCAGATTCTTGGTCTGTGCTGCAGTTACAACTGAGAGAGATAGGGGTGGGGAGAAACAGAAGAAAATGGTGAGTTTTGCCATAAGAGAATATTGATCATTTGCCTTAAAAAAAAGTCTAGAAGTAATTTCCTCAAACACACGAGGGATAGGGCCTTTGTATTAAGCAAAAAAAAACTAGGAGGAAGTATTCCCCCATGGCACTTTTCAAAAATACCCCAGTATCCAGCCAATACTTAATCACTCAATCAACATCATCTATACCAATTACCCAGTCATTAGCAGGGGGAGCGTAGTGGGAGATTGCTGTGGACTGAGTGGGGAGTTGGTGATGTAGCAGTACTGTCACAGGATTGGGAATTCAGAGGTCCCAGGGAGATGGGCATATCCATCCATGACAGTTGACGGAATTTACGTTAAATGATTAAATCTGGAATTGAAATCTAGTCTCAGTGACAGTGACCATGAATCTATCATCAATTGTTGTTAATGCCCCAAAACCAGGGAGAGTACACACAAGGTTTTCATGTATTTTTCCAAGGCTTGAAAATTGCAACAATGAAGAAAGGTTGGATAGATTTGATGTGTTTTCTGTAAAACAAAGGGGTGACTTAACTGAGGCATACAACATAATGACAGAATGGACAGGGAACATGTGTTTCTGTTAGGAGAGATGTCAGTTACCGATATGCATATTGTGTGTGTGTGTGTGTGTGTGAGGGGGGGGGGGGAGGAGAAGGAGGCACATATTTAAAGTAAGCGGTAGAAGGATTCGAGGGCACATAAGGAAAAGCTTTCTCAATCAGAAGGTAGTGGGTGTCTGGAACACAGTGCCCAGTTTGGTGATTCAAGTATTTAAAGGAAAGATGTACTGAGTGGGAAGATGGTGACCTCATCACCTTTCCCTGACATGGTGATGGACCACATGCTGGGAAGTGGGATTTGAATGAGCAGTGGGATTGGTATGGGCAGCCAGTACAGATACAAAAAGGTGAATGGCCTCTTTCTGGGCTTTAACTTTTCTACATTCACTATAACACAAAATGCAAGTCTGTCCAAACATTTTGGGGATGTTTGTTTCAT
The DNA here is from genome assembly GCF_004010195.1 of Chiloscyllium plagiosum. NCBI lineage: Eukaryota > Metazoa > Chordata > Chondrichthyes > Orectolobiformes > Hemiscylliidae > Chiloscyllium > Chiloscyllium plagiosum. The sequence goes on along the minus strand of NC_057727.1, from coordinate 59,916,683 downwards.
TGTTCATATTCACAAGGATGTAGATATTACTGCTGTTCCAGCATTTATTGCCCCACTCCTAATCATCCTCAAGGAGGTGGTGGTGAGCTGCTTTCACAAAATCACTGCAGTCCACGTGCTGTAGCTTGATCCACGCTGCTGTAAGGGACAGCAGTGGGGGGAAATGGGATTTATTTGCCACGGTGAGTTCTTGCAATCCTGAGTATGCTGCCTAAAAGGGCAATAGAAAGAGATTCAAGAATTTGACAGTGAGGAAGGATGTGGCAGGTTACAGCAGGATATAGAGAAGCTGCAGAGCTGGGCAGAAAGGTGGCAAATGGAATTCAATGTAGCTAAGTGTGAGGTGATTCACTTTGGGAAGAATAACAAAAAGATGGGGTACTGGGCTAATGGTCGGATACTTGGTAGTGTGGATGAGCAGAGGGATCTTGGTGTCCATGTACACAGATCTCTGAAAGTTGCCACCCAGGTAAATAGTGCGGTGAGGAAGGCATATGGCGTACTGGCTTTTATTGGTAGAGGAATTGAGTTCCGGAGTCCTGAGGTCATGATGCAGTTGTATAAGACTCTGGTACGGCCGCATCTGGAATATTGTGTGCAGTTTTGGTCGCCATACTATAGGAAGGATGTGGAAGGGGTAGGTTCTTCACTCAGTGAGTCGTAAGTTCATGGAATGCCCTGCCAGTAGCAGTGGTGGACTCTCCCTCTTTATGGGCATTTAAGCGGGCATTGGATAGGTATATGGAGGATAGTGGGTTAGTATAGGTTAGGTGGGCTTGGATCGGCGCAACATCGAGGGCCAAAGGGCCTGTACTGCGCTGTATTCTTCTATGTTCTATGTTCTATAAGAAAACTTTCTAAAGGAATCAGGTAAAGCCCTGAAAAAGAGAAGTCTGCAGGGCTCTTGATTCAGAGGAGGGGAGTGAGATCGATTGGCTAGCTCTTTCTAAGAATGCATGCAGGCTCAATGGGCTAAATGGCATCCCACTTTGTCAGATTTGATGACAATACATGAAGAATCACATCACAGCACTTCAAGTGAGTGTTATTGAGGAGGTTCAATCATGGGATAAGTTGTTGAATTTCCCCAACAGTGACAGAAGGAGCAAACTGAGGAGCTCAGATAAGTGACCGCAAATTACCATTTCCACCAATAACCTGCAGGTCTGGATACTTCTCTTTGATGTGTTTAATCATCTCAATTTGGAAGATGGAATTCCCTTGGGAAGAATCCTGTGGAGAGAGAGGGGTAGGGAGGAAGGGAAACATAGAGAGAATGGGGAAGTAGTAAGAAAGAAGGCATGGAGAGAGATAGAGAAAGCAAGAACAGCACATTAGCTTCTAGCATCTAATTATGTCTCTCCCGCCTCGTCACAAACTGAACCTCCATTGGGTACGGGTCCCAAGCACACATTACTACAATTTGTTTACTTGTGTCTGTTACAAGTTTGTGTTCAAGTCACACCAAATTGCATGTCATGTTAAAATTCTCTGATGTAAATGATCCCAAAAGGAACTGTGATCAGGGTGTGGGGACAGGGCGGCATGCACAGCCGATGGGGAAACGGAGGGCTGGTTGGGCTGGTGGTGGTACAGGAGGGAGAGGAGTTGTCCTGGAAATTTTTTATCCTCAACAAACATCTCTAGAACAGCCTGCACCCGGTCATAGAGGTAAAAGCAAGGACTGCAGATGCTGGAAACCAGAGTCTAGATTAGAGTGGTACTGGTAAAGCACAGCAGGTCAGGCAGCATCTGAGGAGCAGGAAAATTGACATTTCGGGCAAAAGCCCTTAATCAGGAATAGGGGCAGGATTCCTGCAGAGTGGAGCAAGCCGTCATAGAGCAAGCTGGCAGCTGTTTCTGACATTACAGCAGTAATTGTATTTCCAAAGTATTCTGTTGGCTGCAGTTTGCATGGGGACACACAGAAGATGTGAAAGGTGCTTGAGGAATGCAAAACATTCTTTAGGAAAAGTGGGAGAAGTTGTGTTTGATTTGCAGACATTTCCTAACCAGAGTGAGTGCTGATTTGTGGGAATTGGCACCAAAGGAACTCACCAGGACCACAGCGTCCACACCAGCCTGCACCAGGAGGTCTAGCCGGTACCTGTCATCTGCATGAGTACCGATTGCTGCTCCACACAGCAGCTGCTTTTTGCTGTCTTTTGATGCAAGTGGATAATCACGATTCTTCTTCAGGTCAGTTCGGGCAATGAGAGCCACCAACTCGTCATTATCATTAACGATGGGCAACTTCCCTTAGATACAGACACAGACAGTCAGGGGTCCTGGGTCCACATGGACAAGTGATAGTTAACAGCAGCTTCTCGCTCAGTCAGAATGCAATCTCTAACAACTGAACTGCGTGACAGTCATCAGTACGAACATAAAGCTCTTCTGGATCACAGAAGTATAGAACACAAGAGTCCATTCAGCCCACTCCTCTAATGTTACCCAATCAAATAGCGTCCTGTAATCTCACTGTCCAATAACCGTAACTGATTATCCCAGAGTTATTCAAACCCCTTCAATCAGAACAATTTCAAAATGTATAAAATTCTGCTTTGGTACAAATTTATACATTCTGCAATTCTCTGATCCTCTCAGTATTGACTAATCCACTCTGCCCGCACACTGAGCCACAGACTTAAGAAACCAGCAGACACAGAGTTTCCAAATTCAGACAGAAGAGACAACTGTCATCACTGATGGTTTGGGTTGTCTCATTGGGTGCAGCTGCTCCTTTTACCTTTCTTACTCCGCTGCAGGATCTCGTTTGCTTCTTTCAAAGTGACAGCTGCTGGAGCAACCACCAGATCCTCCCTCTTTGTCATTACCTGGTGCAGAAACAGGGAAAAACAGTCTCAGCAATAGGTTAACATCCAGTGGAACATCCAAAGAGGGATGGCCACTGGGGACGCGGGCAGTACACGCGCGCACACACACACACACACACACCCCACCCCCTCCCTCGCCACACAGTCTCTCTCCCTCTCTCTCCACCCTCCACCGTTACAACTGACATTATGTTTTCCATGGGCCCTGACCATTTTGCTTCTCTCACTCACTGTTTTGTCTGAAGTACGAATGAGTCAATGTTAATATCATTCCAATCAGTGAGAATTCATCTCACCAATCTCATCCTTCCGCAGTCTACAGGGACTGGTCACAGTTATCACATTGTCTTCACATTGGAAACCTTTATTCCTGGAAGATGGTGGTGTTTATTTCACTGGACCGGTAATCCAGGGACACAGCTTTAAATCCCAGCAAAACAGCTGGTTGGAAGTTAAATTCAATTAATAAATTGGAATTGACCGCTAGTCCGAGCGAACTTAGAGTCCGTATGGTGTGGAAGCAGGCTACTCAGGCCATCGAGTCCACACCAACCCGACCAGAACCAACCCACTATAACTCTATTTCCCACAGCCAATCCACCCTAACCTGCATATTTTTGGACTGTGGGAGGAAACTGGAGCACTCAGAGGAAACCCACGCAGACACAGGGAGAACATGCAAACTCCACACAGACAGTCGGCAGAGGCTGGATTCAAACCCAGGTACCTGGCGATGTGAGGCAACAGTGCTAACCACTGAGCCACTGTGCTGCCTTAACGATGACCATACATCATCATTGATTGTTGTAAAATTCCATCTGGTTACTCGTCCTTTTGGGAAACTGCTATCCTTACCTGGTCTGGCCTACTTTTGGCCTCTTAACTGCCCTCTGAAATGGCCGAGTAAGTTATTCAATTCAAAAGACAACAAATGCTGGCACTTCATTTCATGAAAGAATAAAGATCCCAGGAAGAACTTGGAAAATCACTCATTCCCCTGACTATTTAGAGACAGATACACAGACTGAGAACCTGGGAGTCAGGAATCTTCTTAGACAAGGCTAGGCTCCATCCACCATGATGGTGGGCACAAACACACCGAGCCTACCTCAGCCAGGGAAAGATCGTGCTCCTTTTCTGTCAGGAAGTCAATGTCACGAGAGGAGATAATCCCCACCAGCCTCCCACCCAGTTTTCCACTGTCTGTGATAGGAATTCCACAGAATCCATGGCGAGCTTTGGCTTCAAACACGTCCCGCACTTTATCCGAGGGGCTCATGACAACTGGGTCAATGATGAATCCCTGCTCATATTTCTATAAGGTTTAAAACAGAAATAAATTATGAGGACAGAAACAAATGGAGACAATAGTTACATCAACTGGAAAACACTGGCAACCGACCGCCAACAACCCCATTCTCCAATCTCAATCCCTACCCTCCCAATTATTCTGTCCCATTTTCTCTCAGGAATACACTGAATTTGCTGCTGACTGCATGGAGTCTGCCTGCATCACTGATCTTTCCTGCATTTTTAAGAACATGAGTCTTTCGGCCTAGTAATTTATTTCCTCGGGCATTTCTGTCGACTCTCAAGCAGCTTACTTCCCTATTTGTCTAAAGACCGAATGTACATTTCCTGCACCTCTCTTTGGAAGAGAGGCACGGATGGGCAGAAATCACAGGGTGCTAATATTCTGAGTTTGTACCTTCACTTTGCGGACTTCGTTTGCCTGGAACTCTGGGGTACAGTTGTGGTGGATAAAGCCAATTCCTCCCATCAGCTGTGGTTTGAAGAGAAAATAACAGGAGTTAGCAGCACATTCTGAATAGGAGCCAAACACAGGCTCACCAATAACTCCACCGACACAATCACTGCAGCGCTTCCATTTCAAAAAGAGAACCTAACTCATCACAAGCTGTACTGAAACTCTTTCACACACACACAAGTCTCAGACATAAGTGCATCTAACCTGTAAAATAACTAAAAGCACTGTGAAAAATTCAAGAGGGTGTAAGACAATTGGATAAAGAAATTCTGGCTCAGTAACCGCACTCGCTGTCAGGAACCAAGTTACACCAAACAGTACCCATTTCACTTGCAGCGCATTAACCTCAAACATAATTCAGCTCAGTCAGAATGGCATGGAGCTGCTCAGCAAAAGGTCTCAGAGAAAGACCAGCACTCAGGTTCAAGGAGGCAGCTCACCACCACATTCCTGATCTCAATCTCGGTATCCAGGGGACAATTTCAAAGTTTGCAGATGACACAAAATTTGGCAGAATTGTAAACTGCGAGGTCAGTGTGAAATTTCAAAAGGACACTGACAAGTTAGTGGAATTAGATTAGACTACTTACAGTGTGGAAACAGGCCCTTCGGCCCAACAAGTCCACACCGACCCGCCGAAGCGTAACCCACCCATTCCAGTACATTTACCCCTTTACCTAACACTACAGGCAATTTAGCATGGCCAATTCACCTGACAGATGAGGTTCAATGCAGAGAAATGTGAGGTGATGCACTATTTTCAGAAGAACACAATTGTATCAGAAAACAGGAGGTATAATTCTAAAGGGTGTGCAGAAGCAGAGGGAGAAAGCTGTAAATACAGCATACAGTGTCCTTGGCTTTATTAATAGGATTACAGAGTACAAGAGCAAGGTGATGCTGAACTTGTACAAGACACTTGTTAGACCTCAGCTGGAGATGTGGGTGCCACGTTAGAGGAAAGGTGCAAATGCATTGGAGAGTGCACAGAAGTGATTTACTAGAATGGTGCCAAGAATGAGAAACTTCAGCTATGAGGATAGATTGAAGAAGCTGGAACTATTTTCCTGAGAGCGAAGGTGGTTAAGAAGAAATCTAATAGTGGTTGTCAAAACTATGAGCAGGCACAAAAGCAGACAGCATGAACCTGTTTCAGCACATAAAAGGAACCATGGTGAGAGGGCATGGATTTCAAGTGTATAGTTAGGGTATAGAATGCACTACCTAGAATTGTGGTGGAGGCAAGTTCAAGTTAGGCATTTAAAGAGGCTATTGGATAGGTTTTTTTTGGATAGCAAATGCTGTGCAGGGATATGGGAAAAAGGCAGGATATTGGCACTAAATAACACAGCTGGACTACATAGTGGAGCTGGTAAAGGATGATGTGCTGAATGGCCACCTTCTATTCTGCAGCAACATCCAGTTAGATCATCAACCATGCAGAGCAGCAGCTCAGAGGTTTGCAGTAAAAACAGCAATCATTTTATAGACAAGTGCATCAGATCCCAAAGTGAGGACATGGCTTCTCACTCTGTACATTAGCAGCATTACCATATCGGAGGTGGGGGGGGAAACTGTGGGATAGGGTCAGTGCCACTTACCGCCATTGCAATAGCCATATTAGATTCGGTTACTGTGTCCATTGGAGAAGAGACCAGCGGGGTTTTTAAAGTGATCTTCTTTGTAAGTGCGGAGGTGAGATCCTACAAAGAGACAGAGGGGTAAATAACAGACACTGCCTGTAGGAATTACCCAGTGAATTCCTATTCTTTCAATAAGCCATCTTTCCCCAACAATAAAAACACTACTACGACTGCCACCCTCTTCCCAAAAAATTATAACCGTCCTGGCTCTGTCAGCAACACTGTAAACAACTCAGAAGACGACAGCAGTTTCTGAGCTTCAATACAAACAATTTACGAGCTTCAATACAAACAGTTTACACTCTCAACAATCTCCAAAGAACATTAAAAAGCATCAAGAGTCACACATTAAGATGGCAGACAGCATATAGGAGGATGTTATGCTGAATCTTTACAAATTGTTGGTCAGGTCCAGTCTGGAATACTGTGGTTAATTCTGAGCACCACATCTTAGCAAGGATGTTCAAGCCTCAGACAAGTCGCAGAGATGAAGTAAAATAGCACCAGGCATGCAAGGTTTCAAGTAATACAGAAAGAGTGGGTTTAAGCTGAGCACAAATGTTTATAGGGGAGATTTAATAGAGGAGTTTAAAATCAGGGGTGAATAAAGAGCAATTGTTTCCAGCAGCAGTTGGTGCAGTAACCAGAGGGGAAGTGGAGAGAATGGTGTTTTTGACACAAAGTTATGATCCTGAAGTTACTTGATCTATTCACAAGGAAGTCCAGTGTTTAAACTTTTCCAACAGCTTTATTCTGAAGTTTAATCTTAATACTCACCACCTCGTCAGAGGTGAAATCGATGTATCCAGGCAGGATGAGAAAATCACTGAAAGGGAGAGAGAAAGCAAAAAAAAAATCAGCAACATTTAAACATAAGATTATAAGATATAGGAACAGAATTAGGCCATTCAGCCCATCGTGTCTGCTCTGCCATTCAAATATGACTCCTATTTCTCAACCCATTCTCCTGCCTTCTCACCATAACCCCTGATCCCCTTACTAATCAACAGCCTATCTATCTCTGGTTTAAAGACACACAATGACTTGGCCTCCACAGCCCTCTGCAGTAATGAGTTCTACAGTCTAGCCACCCTCTGGCTAAAGAAATTCCTCCTCATCTCAGTTTTAAATGGTCAACCCTTCATTCTGAGGCTGTGCCCTGGGGTCCTAGTCTTTCCTATTGTTAGGAACATCTTCTCCATGTCCACTCTACTCAGGCCTCTCAATATTCTGCAAGTTTCAATCAGATCCCCCCTCCGCTCCCCCATCCTTCTGAACTCCAAGTACAGACCCAGAGTCCTCAACTGCTCCTCACTTGACAAGCCCTTCATCCCCAGGATCATTCTTGCAAACCCGTCCAATGCCAGTACTGTGATGTAATGTTCTATGCTTCTAAAACTGCTCTCAATATTCCAAATGTGGTCTGATCACAACCATATACAGCCTCAGAAGCACATCCATGCTCCTGTATTCTAACCCTCCTGAAGTGAATGTAAATCTGCTTTTGCCTTCCTAATTACTGAATGAAACTGCATGTTCAAATCAGAAATCAGAATAGATCCTGAACTAGGACTCCCAAGTCCTTTTGTGCTTCAGATTTCTGAAGGCTTTCCCGGTTTATAAAATGGTCAACACCTTACTTATTCCTGCCAAAGTGCATAACTTCACCATTTCACACACTGTATTCCAGCTTCCATTTCCTTGTTCACTCCGTGTACACATCCAAGTCCTTCTGCAGTCTCCCCTTCTTCTCAACACTACCTGTCCCTCCACCTACCTTTGCGTCATCTGCAACCCTAGCAACTATGCCCTCAGTCCTGCCTTCAGAACTCTGGAGTGTAGTCCATATGGTCCTGTTGTGTTATCCACCTTCAGACTTTTCAGCTTCCCCAGCATCTTCTCCTTAGTGATGGCCAGTACATTCACCTCTGCTCCCTGACTCAAAGTTCTGGTACGCTGTTGGTGTCTTCCATCATGAGAACTGATGTAAAATATCAATTTACTTCATCCACCATTTCCTTTTTCCCCAGACGAATTTTCCAGTGTCCACTCTCTCCTCTCTCATCTTTTACATCAAAAAAGTCTTGCAATTGTCAACATTACTCGCTAGCTAACCCTCATATTTCATCTTCTCCCAGCTCCACATCCAGGTTCAAAAGCATCAGCAACACTCACTCTCTTCCTTGGAGACTCACGAGTCATTGCTGTAGCACCAATCAGCAAGTGCTGATTGGTTTGACATGATGTTGAGATAGGATTCAACCCCAGAGGCAGAGTTGTTGTCAGTCCCCTGGGGTCCAATGGACTGACCAGAGGGGACAGCACAGGATGAGGCCATTCAGCTCCAAGTTGATGATTGGGTGAAATGAAAATGAGTACCAGCATATCCTTCCCTTTCTTTCTTCCTCATGTCTACCCTCTTCTCCCTTAAATATACTGACACTAGTCACTTTGAACACTACCTTTGGGAAAAAGTTCCATGTTCTCCCCACTCTGAATGGCAGGGTTTCACCTGAATTTCCCAATGAGTTTACTCTTGGTTCTCTTACCTCAACAGCCCCTAACGATCTGGTCTCAATCCCACCCTTGAAAGCATCTACTCAATATCAACATTAGCAACACAGTCTTCATTAAGAAGCCTTCATTACGATCACTCCAAATTTTCTCATTTCTCAATTAAAAGAGCCCCAACCGGTTCAATCTTCCCTGACAGTAATATTATAATACTTCATCTTAGTATATAATTTCTACACTATCTCCAGTGTCCCTATATCCTCTAGTAGGACAAGGATCAGAGCTGTTGACAGTCACATCCACTGTGGTCTAACCAAGATTCAATATGATTTGATAACTTCTCTGCTTTTCTATTCCATTCCTCTACAAATGAAAGCCAGTGTTTTTTTTTGCCATCTTAATGGCTTAACTGACATCACTGCTTTCAGTGAGAGTGTTGTATCTGTAACTCTGGATCCCTTTACTCCTTAAATCCATTCTAACCCAGCCTTACAGCAGGAGTAAGGCTGCATGGATCCAAACACAGAAGCTACTGGGTGTATTCAATGGACTGCACTGTAGATGTACCCACCCCACTAAGGACTCTAGCAGTTCAAGAAAGTGGTTCAGTGCCTTCTTTTCCAGGACAGGAAATTACCACAATCTTGCTGTCCTGTGACAGATCCCGTGGAATTCTCATGGTACAGATTATAAAACTGCAGAATCAGTTTTCAGCCTGAACTGGAATTGAATAAATTCAGCTTCCTCTCGTGTTTTCAATTCTCATTAATATTCTGTTCATGCCAATTTTAAACTCAATAACAGTCTGTTAAGCAAATCAACTCATCTGACAAATCTTCACCATGTGATTTAAACAGTTTCCATCCGATCTGTCAGCCAGCGAGCTCCAAACCAGAGATGGAGACAGGGAGCGAGTTCCAAAGGTACTGGCTGCCCTTCACCCCCCACCCCACTACAGGCGCATGGAGTGCACTAGCAAGCCATTTAACTATGAGGGGCTCCACCCGTCCCGCTACCAGACAATATCACTTGTACTATCAAGCAGTGAACTGCCCCAACAAATTAATATCCTCATTTGGAGACTGAACTTCACTCTGATGGCCACCCATGGTCAACAGTCTCACCTGTGGGGCCTTAAAAGGTAACATTCATTAGTGAATTAGCTTGTACAGGCTCAATGGATGAAATTACGACTTGCATCCTCACCTACACATCGCTTCTGCATTCATAATCTGCAAGTTAGAACAGGCACAGAAAGCTCTTTGGCTCCTCTCAACTGTCATATCAAGCTCTGAACCTTGTGACACCTTCAAATCCGTCATTTTTGTCTCTTTTCTTTGAAAGAAAAACCCCACACAGAGGGTGGGTCCAGAAAATCAGCCCCTGCACAACAGGCTGTGGCAGTGATCAGGAGTGAGCTCAAATATATTTGTCTGACCCCCACACTACAGATGAACGAGGACAAAGACACCCTGTTTGCTGGATCACAGGGACAGCGGCTACTGGGTGACAGAAAGAGCCCTGGTCAGAAGGTGGTCACAAGTCAGCACACATGCAAGCAGCTTCCAATCAATTCCCAGCTCTGTAACTAAATTTAATTCAGTTAGCATAGTTATATAGCAATCATTAAAACTTCAGAAGATTTCTACTTTCTCAAATAGATTGACCCCTCTAGCCCTACCCTCAAGTGGGCAGAACTTTAAATCATCTTTATAACCCCAAACAATTAGGTATTATATTCAAATCCTCAGGACACTCAACCTTAAAATTAAAGGTGCCATTCCTGAAATACATTAGAACAAAAGCCAGTTTATGCACAGTGAGATCCAGTAAGTGTCAAATACACTTAGTTACTGATGCAGAAATAATGGCCAAATCTTATTTTACATCTGCAAAACCTGCCTCTTTGAATGCGGTGTGCCTTCTGTCCTGCTGCCCCAATAATACAGCACTCCTTAAGTACTGCTTTGAATTGTGAAACTAGACCATGGGCTCAAGGCTCAGATCTGTGACCGGACTGAGAGACTTAAGTCATTGAGATGTACAACACGAAAACAGACCCTTTGGTTCAACTCGTCCATGCCAACCAGATATCCCAACCTAATCTAGTCCCATTTGCCAGCACTCAGCCCATATCCCTCCAAACCCTTCCTATTCTTATACCCATCCAGATGCCTTTTAAATGCTGTAATTGTACCAGCCTCCACCACTTCCTCTGGCAGCTCATTCCATACGCGTACCACCCTCTGCATGAAACATTTGCCCCTTAGGTCCCTTTTATATCTTTCCCCTCTCACCCTAAACCTTTGTCCTCTAGTTCTGGACTCTCCCACCCTACAGAAAAGACCTTCTTGTCTATTTATCCTATCCATGCCCCTGATGCTTTTATAAACCTTGATAAGATAGACCATAAGACATAGGAGTGGAAGTAAGGCCATTCGGCCCATCGAGTCCACTCCGCCATTCAATCATGGCTGATGGGCATTTTAACTCCACTTACCTGCATTCTCCCCATAGTTCTTAATTCCTTGTGACATCAAGAGTTTATCAATCTCTGCCTTGAAGACATTTAGCATCCCGGCCTCCACTGCACTTCCCGGCAATGAATTCCACAGGCCCACCACTCTCTGGCTGAAGAAATGTCTCTACATTTCTGTTCTGAATTTACCCCCCCTAATTCTAAGGCTGTGTCCACGGGTCCTAGTCTCCTCGCCTAACGGAAACAATTTCCTAGCGTACACCCTTTAAGGCCAGCCTTCAACCTCTGACACTCCAGACAAAACAGCCCCAGCCTATTCACCTATCCCTACAGCTCAAATTCTCCAACCCTGGCCACATCCTTATAAATCTTTTCTAAACTCTTTCAAGTTTCACAACATCTTTCCAATAGGAAGGAGACCAGAACTGCACGCAATAATCCAAAAATGGCCCAATCATTTTCCGGTACAGCTGCAACATAACCTCTCAACTCTTATACTCAATACTCTGACCAATAAAAGAAAACATACCAAACACCTTCTTACTGTCCTGCAACTCTACTTTCAAGGAGCTATGAACCTGCACTCTAAGGTATCTTTGTTCAGCAACACTTCCCACGACGTTACCATTAAGTATACAAGTCCGACTCAGATTCGATTTTCCAAACTGCAGCACCTCTCATTTATCTAAATTAAACTCCATCTGCCACTCCTCAGCCCATTGGCCCATCTGGTCCAGATCCTGTTGTAATCTGAGGTAACCCTCTTCGCTGTCCACTATACCTCCAATTTTGGTGTCATCTGCAAACTTACTAACTATACCTCTTATGCTCACATCCAAATCATTTATATAAATGACAAAACGTAGTGGATCCTTGTGGCACTCCACTGGAAACAAGCCTCCAGTCTGAAAAGCAACCCTCCACCACCACCCTCTGTCTTCTACCTTTGAGCCTGTTCTTTATCCAAATAGCTAGTTCTCCCTGCATTCCATGAGGTCTAACCAGTCTCCATGAGGAACCTTGTCGAATGCCTTACTGAAGTCCATATAGATCACGTCTACTGCTCTGCTCTCATCAATCTTCTTTGTTACTTCTTCAAAAAACTCAATCAAGTTTGTGAGACATGATTTCCCACGCACAAAGCCATATTGACTATCCCTAATCAGTCCTTGCCTTTCCAAATACATGTACATCCTGTCCCTAAGGATTTCCTCCAACAACTTGCCCATCACCAACATCAGGCTCACTGGTCTACAGTTCCCTGGCTTGTCCTTACCACCTTTCTTAAACAGTGGCACCACATTAGCCAACCTCCAGTCTTCCGGTACCTCACCTGCGACTATCAATGATACAAATATTTCAGTAAGAGGCCCAGTAATCATTTCCCTAGCTTCCCAGAGTTCTAGAGTACACCTGATCAGATTCTGGGGATTTATCCACTTCTATGCATTTTAAGACATCCAACACTTCCTCCTCTGTAATATAGACATTTTTCAAGATGTCACCTTCTGTGGTGTTTCCTCCGGCGTTTATAGTGGCCTGTCCCTGCCGCTTCCGGTTGTCAGTTTCAGCTGTCCGCTCTAGTGGCCGGTATATTGGGTCCAGGTCGATGTGTTTGTTGATGGAGTTTGTGGATGAGTGCCATGCTTCTAGGAATTCCCTGGCTGTTCTTTGTTTGGCTTGCCCTATAATGGTAGTGTTGTCCCAGTCGAATTCATGTTGCTTGTCGTCTGCGTGTGTGGCTACTAAGGATAGCTGGTCGTGTCGTTTCTTGGCTAGTTGATGTTCATGGATCAGGGCAAAGCTATCTCACGTCCCCTTTTTGCCCTCCCGATTTCCCTCTTAAGTATACTCCTACTACCTTTATACTCTAAGGATTCATTCAATCTCTCCTGTCTACACCTGACATATGCTTCCTTCTTTTTCTTAACCAAACCACAATTTCTCTAGTCATCCAGCATTCCCTACACCTACCAGCCTTTCCTTTCACCGTAACTGGAAAATACTGTCTTTGGATTATCGTTATCTCATTTTTGAAGGCTTCCCATTTTCCAGCTGTCCCTTTACCTGCGAACATCTGCCCCCAATCAGCTTTTGAGATTTCTTACCTAATACCATCAAAATTAGCCTTCCTCCAAATTAGAACCGAACTTTTACATCCAGTCTATCCTTTTCCATCACTATTTAAAAACTAATAGAAATACGGTTGCTGGCCCCAAAGTGCTCTCCCACTGACACCTCAGTCACCTGCCCTGCCTTATTTCCCAAGAGTTTTAAACCTTCTGTAGTAGGTACATTCACATACTGAATCAGAAAATTTTCTTGTACACACTTAAAAATTCCTCTCTATCTCTAGTTACTGAGATGTGAAGGACTAAACTTGAGAAACAGAAAATTAAAAAGACAAATTCTCCAAACTAAGGGTGTTCCTCAATAATCATCCATGGGGCTCTTAAAGGTGGCATTTGTTAGTGAGGTAACCCTTACAGGATCACTGAATGAATATACGACTTGCAGCCTCACCTACAGCTTCAGCAATCAATCTGCAAGTTAAAAGCAGGCACAGAAAGCTCTTTGCCTCCTGTCAGCCTTTGTGGTGTAGGAAAGAGTGAAGGTGATAGGGTTAAGTCAAAAAAAAATTAAGGAACTGCAGATGCTGGAAATCGGAAACAAAACCAGATGCAACGTTGGAGTCGCTGCCTGGGTAGCGTTTATATCTTGTCCCTAGTTGCCCCTTGAGAAGGTGGGGGTGAGCTGCCTTCTTGACCCGCTGCAGTCCAGGTGCCACGATGCCCTCAGGGAGTGAATTCCAGGATTCTGACCCAGTGAGTGATGGAACGGCGATATATTTCCAGGTCAGGGTGACATGTGAGATTGGGCAGCAATTTCCCCACTTTATCCCTCAGCCCCGACCCTGCCCCTCGTGCTTTCTCCTCCCTATCTCCCCCTCCCTTTACCATCTCTTCCACACCCCATTCACCTCGCCCCTGTTCCGCCTCC